>NC_046619.1:21993663-22225775 GCF_900324465.2 Anabas testudineus
GTAGTAGTAGTAGTAGTAGTAGTAGTAGTAGTAGCAGGCCGTCACTGGCTGTGACCACAGAGTGATATTCTACTGCATTAGCAGCCTGATGTATCATCTAATATTAGTAATTTACTGTGACAAGATATTTCTGCCATCAGAGGAAAAACACAAAGCATGATGGGAAATCATATGATGGTAATTATCATAGGAGAGAGACAGAGTTCAGTATGTTGAATAAATACATGTAGTATTTATGTTTCCAGCAGCAGGAGGAATGTGATTAGTGAGGAATGTGGCACAAATCAAATGAGAGAGGCCAAAAACATCTGACCTCTGACCCCGGAATATTTTCACTGTCAGAAAATGTTGAGCGTTAGATAGACGAGGCGAGAGGAGGCGAGGAGAGGAGATGAGGAGAGGAAACGAAGAAAGGAGATGAGGAGAGGAGGCAAGAAGAGGAGATGAGGAGAGGAAAACAGGAGAGGAGATGAAACCAGGAGAGGAGATGAGGAGAGGAGGCAAGGAGAAGAGATGAGGAGAGGAGACGAGGAGAGGAGATGAGGAGAGGAGAGGAGAGGAGGTGAGGAGAGGAGATGAGGATGTGTAGGTTAGTTGGATCTGTTATTCTGACGGGGCACTGACCTCTGGTGGAAACATCAAGGACACGTTAGAAAATGTGTGAAGTTCTTAGTTTGTGGTTGGTTTGTGGTTTTACATTTACAATTTAAAAATTAGTTTTAGGTATGTAGATGTGAACATGAAGACCACACCTCAAATTAATCAACAATATATAAATTACTTGTAAAAAGCTTCTGAACAGCAGAAGTCACGTAATGGAATAAACTAATATCTCAGCAAACTGAAATGAAACAGCAGCAGGTTGTTGAAGTTCTTTATTTCAGGGTCTGAACTGGATTCAAGACGTTTTCAGACTGTTTCTTAAGTCTGTGTCTAAAAATATCAACACAATGGAAAAGAGAAGTGACACCGGTGAGTCGTCGTCTGACTCGTCCATTCGTCTGTCTGCTGGAAACAACAACATGCTGTTGCTCCTTCAGCTCTGCTTCACCTCAGTCTACGTCCTCACAGGTGAGTCCTCACAGGTGATACCTCACCTGGTCCCGGTCACGCGGCTCTAAATGACGTCATCACTGTGGTTTCTGCAAACTGTAGATTTGTTTTAACAAGTTAGTGTCAGACTCACACACATGTTCCACGAGGTGTGTTCTGCTTCCTGTTATACATAATAGAAATATTTAAGCTGAAAGACAAATTATGGGATGTAGGATTTTCTACCTGTTGAAATACATTAAGATTTATTCAACATATTTTATAAGTAAAGACTAACTGTGGATTTATGTCTGTTGAGGAAGTGTTGTGATTTGAATGCTCCAGAAAAGTTATCAAGCAAATCTTTTGATAATACTACTACTAGTACTACTAGTACTACAAGTATTACTGCTGCTGCTCCTATCTACAGCCTGATGTGCTGCTTCTCTTCATCATATTTATATGACAGTAATGAAACATGTTTAAATTCTGTAACAAACCAACAAAGAAGGTCAAAGATGTTACTTGTGATGAGATTAAATATTAATCTACAGAGGAACTAGCAGATTAATCACTAATGAAGACATTTAATGTAATCTAATCAGTTGTTAACACTAGTTTGAAATGAGTCTATGGACACAGACCAGTATTAGTGGATTACTACGATACTGAAGAAAACTTAAAACATGAAGATTAATAGGTAGGTATGATAATCTGCAGAGGTTTAATCTGTATAAACATTAGAGCTATTTTGCTTTTAATAAATTCTAATTGAGTAATTAATTATTTAATTTACAGTTGGTCACAGCGCCATCTGGTGGACTTTAGAAGAACCAAATGTTTTCATCATTTTTACTTTCTTTACGACAGTCCATGTGGCGGCAGCAGTTACCACGGAGGCGGTGGTGGGCGTGGCCGGGAGGACGGTGACGCTGCCGTGTCGGTTGGAGGCAGCGAACCGAAGAGGAGTGGAGGTGTGCTGGGGGAGAGGAGAGCCGTCACTGTTCACCTGCCACAACGCTGTGATCAGCGCCACCCAAGAAAAGATCTCCTACAAGAGGTCGAACAGGTAAAGTACAGGTGTATCACCTGTATCATCAGCTGACCCTTGACATGCATCACACTGAGGTGTCTCCGTAGTAACGGACGCCTGCTGAAGTAACCGTATGTTCGTCTCCTCCTGTAGATACTCTGTGTCGTCGTCCTCTCTGAACATATTGAACTCTGGACCTGCAGATTCTGGTTTCTACCACTGCAGAGTTCAGCTGCCCGGACTGTTCAACGATCAGACGTCGACCGTTCACCTCATCATCATCAGCCGTGAGTCCATAAATTCACCTTTCATCAGTCTGAAAAATCCTCAGCTGGAACAATCTGTAATGAAGCAGCTCTGTGTGTCGTCCTGCAGCTCGCTCCGTGGCATCGTCATCAGAAGAATCCAACCAGGACACAGAGAACCAGAGCTCACCTCACGCTACAGCGAGTGAGCAGAAACTGATTTTAATGACTTTTATCTTTTTCATATTTTGGACCAGAACCTTTGTTTGAACTGAAGTAAAAGTAAAAATGTAATAAAAGACATAACATGACCAAAAATAGTTACTACAGGACTCAAAAGATATAAAGACTGTGAAAATATGTTAAACAACCCAGAAAAGACCCAGATAGGTGAGAAATGATCCAAAGGGAAAGAATGAAAAGTAACACGACCCAAAACAGGAACTAAACCACCCAATAAAGACGCAACACGACAGAACAGAGCAGCAGCAAACGTGTGGATGGCGGCTTCTTACCTGTGTGTGTCCAGGTGATATGTTTCCTTTAATCTGTTCACCTTTTGATCAGGTTACAGCATAAGAGACCAGACACAGGACAGAGGAAGTGATGTCAGCACCACAGGACCAGTGGTGGCCCAGGTTCAGGTAAGAACGACTCAGAGTTATTGATGTTTCAGATGTTTTGTCTCTGGTTCAGTTCAGTCTCAACTAACGATGCTAACAGATGAGTAAAAGTGTGTTTGTTTGTTTGTTTGTTTGTTTGTTTGTTTGTTTGTTTGTTTGTTTGTTTGTTTGTTTGTTTGTTGCAGTCACCTGTCCAGCAGCAGGTGAACAGTCTGCAGCTCTTCATTGGAAACACTCTCAGACTGTCCTTCATCATCTTCATCCCTGTTCTGCTGCTGTCGGCTGCTCACAGTCGGTATTTCTTCAGTGATTTACTGTGTTTCTGAGCAGCTGTGTGGGTGGAGGTGAACATGAACTGGAGTTTTATTACAGCTGTGATCTGTCTTATTACTTTAATGTCGTGTGTCTGCAGGAGTTTGGACTAAACAGAGATCCGACACCGACAGGACGATGGACCAATCAGAGGAGGAGAACAGCTCCGTGTAGAGAACAGAGTCAGAGCTAAGAAACAGGTTTCTGCTGTGAAACCAGTTTTAGTCCAACTGGACAGGATCGAGGTTCTCTACTGAAAGACTCCTCTCTTAGCGTCTTTTCATGATGTTAACTTGTTCTTTAACAAGAACCGTTACAGATAAATGAACCACACAGTTAAAACAGCTGAAGCTAAAGCTATGTGCTGCATTTAAATACAGTCTTGATTTTTGTATTTAGATTTTTAAATTTTTTGTTTCCTTTTATTTGTAGTTTTCAGCAAATATGTGAAACAACAATAAATATTGTAAATCAGTAAATCAGGGTTCTGACGTGGTTCTCTTCTTGAATCTGTTTACACATAAATGGAACAAGTCAAAAGTATTTTTAGACATTTCTTTTGACTTTTATTTAAGAAGTCGGCTCCTCGTCCATGTTGGTTCAGTTATTTCTCTTTTCTGTCTGTAGTTTGGTTCCATCTCGTCTTTTATTCTCACTCCTTTTTGACAGAATCAGAAGTCGATGACTGTCGATGTTAACAACGATATCTGTGTGTATCTGTATCTGTTTATATCTGTTGCTGAACTTTTATCATATTACAGTAAAAAGTTTTTACAAATGTCTTTTACCTGCCGTGTGCTCACACTTGGCTGCAGTTCTGCTGTCTGACCAGCAGAGGTCCTCACACACCACAGTACGGAGCACACCTGTGTGAGTCAAGGTGTAGAGGTTATGGAAGTGACAGGTGGAGCTACTCACCACCACCCACAGTGACAGCTCTGATCTTAATCAAGTTATAGGTTAGTTATAATAAGTTATCATAACCTGGACGTTGTAGGTAAGTTATACCCTCTTTTTCTCTTTCGGCTTTTCCCATCAGGGGTCGCCACAGAGAATCATCCTTTTCCACCTAAATCTATCATGAACATCTTCTACCCTAACACTAGCCAACCTCATGTCTTCTGTTATCACATTCATATGTCTCCTCCTTGGTCGTCCTCTTGCCCTCCTGCCTGGCAGCTCCATCTCCAACATCCTTCTACCAATATACTCACTATCCCTCCTCTGAACATGTCCAAACCATCTCAGTCTGGCCTCTCTGACTTTGTCGCTAACACAGGCAACGTGAGCCGTCCCTCTGATGTGCAGTGGTGCTCTTACGGGGCATGAAACCATACTGCTGCTCACAAATCTCCACCTTCTTCCTAAGCCTGGCTTCCACTACTCTTTCCCACAGCTTCATTGTGTGGCTCATCAACTTTATTCCTCTATAGTTGCTGCAGTTCTGCGTGTCACCCTTGTTCTTAAAGATCGGAACCAGAACACTTCTCCTCCATTCCTCAGGCATCTTCTCACTCTCTAGAATCCTATTGAACAAACTGGTTAGAAACTCCACTGCTGTCTCTCCTAAGCACTTCCACACCTCCACAGGTACGTCATCAGGACCAACAGCCTTTCCACTCTTCATCCTTTTCAGAGCCTTCCTAACCTCATCCTTTCCAATCTCTGCTATTTCCTGCTCCACAACATCCACATCTTCCTCCCTTCTTTCCCTGTCATTTTCCTCGTTCATCAGCTCCTCAAAATACTCCTTCCATCTTTTCTGCACACTCTCCTGGGTTGTTAGCACCTTTCCATCTCTGTCCTTAATAATCCTTATCTGTTGCACATCCTTCCCATCTCTATCTCTCTGTCTGTCTAGCCTGTACAAGTCCTTCTCTCCTTCCTTTGTGTCTAACCTGTCATACAGCTCATCGTAAGCTTTCTGTTTGGCCTTTGCCACCTCCCTCTTCACTCTACGCTGCGCTTCCTTGTACTCCTGTCTACTTTCCTCAGTCCTTTCTACATCCCACTTCTTTCTAGCTAACTTCTTCCTCTGGACGCATTCCTGTACTTCCTCATTCCACCACCAAGTGTCTTTACCTTCTTTCCTCTTTCCAGATGACACACCTAGCACCTTCCTACCTGTTTCCCTGATAACTTCTGCTGTGGTTTCCCAGTCATCTGGAAGCTCATCCTGACCACCAAGAACCTGTCTCAACTTCTGTCTGAATTCCTCACAAGTTTCTTCATTCTTTAGCTTCCACCACTTGGTCTTCTTTTCTGTCTTCCCTCTCTTCTTCTTCCTGACCTCCAGAGTCATCTTACACACCACCAGGCGGTGCTGTCTGGCTACACTCTCTCCTACCACCACTATGCAGTCACTAACCTCTCTCAAATGACCTCATCTACATAGGATGTAGTCCACCTGTGTACTCCTACCTCCACTTCTGTATGTCACTCATTGTTCCTCTCTCTTCTGGAAGTAGGTGTTGACTACAGCCATTTCCATCCTCTTAGCAAAGTCCACCACCATCTGTCCTTCCAGATTCCTTTCCTTCACACCAAACCTGCCCATCACCTCCTCATCACCTCTGTTGCCCTCACCAACATGCCCATTGAAGTCTGCTCCAACAACAACTCTCTCTCCTCTGGGGATACTCTCTATGACCTCATCAAACTCACTCCAGAATCTCTCCTTCTCTTCTAACTCACAGCCAACCTGTGGAGCATACCCACTGTCTACATTCACCATCACCCCTTCAATTTCTAGCTTTAGCCTCATCACTCTGTCTGAGACTCTTTTCACCTCTAGAACATTGTTCACAAACTCCCCCTTCAAGATCACTCCTACCCCGTTTCTCTTCCTATCCACACCATGGTAGAACAGTTTGTATCCTCCTCCAATGCTACGTGCCTTGCTGCCCTTCCACCTTGTCTCCTGCACACACAGAACATCTACCTTCCTTCTCTCCATCATGTCTGCCAGCTCTCTGCCTTTCCCTGTCATTGTGCCAACGTTAAGAGTCCCTATTCTCAGATCTATGTTCCTGCCTTTTCCCTTCTCTCTCTGACCACGAACCCTTCTGCCTCCCCTCTTTCTTCGACCAACAGTAGTCAAATTTCCCCTGGCACCCTTTAGGTTAACAGCATCGGTGGCGGTCGTTGTTAACCTGGGCCTCGACCGATCCGGTATGAAAGTCTTGTGAATGAACTGATGGTTATTTTGGCAATTTTTATGCCGGATGCCCTTCCTGACGCAACCCTCTCTATTTATTTATAGCTTGGGACCGGCACAGAAGTCCCTGGCTTGCAACCTATTAAACCAACTGGCTAGATTGGGTAAGTTATACCTGACATCAAGTTAACACTTCAACTTCACTGCTGTCAGTAAAATGGATGAATAAGGTTTGTGGTTAACACCAGAGTTTCATGTTTTGTTGTGTTTGCATGTTAAATACCTTAGGTAAGAAGATTCTACATGTCTATAAAAAGTTGTTGGTAACAACAGAGGTGGTTTGGAACTGGTCTCGTCTATTTATTTGTTCTTGAAATAAAGTGTAGGACACGAGCAGTCGATACAGCCACAGTCAGGTCACACTGAGAGGAAGGACTTTTGGTTTATAGATTTACAGATTCTCTAGAGAACAAAATGTGTAACTATCATAACCATTTGAATCTCACAGAACTTTAATTTAAAACAAAAACAAGCAGGTAAAAGTTCTTAATTAGAGTAAAGTATTAATATCTAAAAATATTAATTAATACAACATTTTATATTTATAGATATTTATCTCATGGTACTTTTATAGTAAACAGATGAAACCCTTGAAACAGCGCCACTATCTCATATACACTTATGGTGTGGTCAAAACCGGTATTGCAGGCTGTGAGAGCTCATTGAAAATAACAATAAATCTGAGAACAGCAGAAAAATATGAATATAGTGTTACCATGAAGACTGGAAGCCATGCATACTGAAAATCTAGGGAATAAAGTTAAGCCTCCACATTTGGGAATTGTTTAAGCTTAAGAAAATACAAGTCAGGTATTTATACATGTATTTACTTTGTAGGTTGGTAGAATAACGTGGATATCTCTTGACCTGCTGTTAATCACACTCTTTATTTGAGGTCTGTGATTAAAAAGAAAAATCTTTGGTAAGAGGAAACCAGAAGTGCTAAAATGCTAACTGATTTGATATTTTAATAAAGGAAAGCAAAAGAACCTCTAACTTCATAACTAGGTCAGCCAGCAGGAACCCCGGCTGCAGATATTTTTTGCAGTGTTCAGTTGTTGTTATTAGGGCTTTGATGAAGTGAAACTTAGAGTCCGAGGAATTAACACAGGAAGTAGCTGATACCGAGAACAGGAAGTCATGTGTTGATTGCATCTTAAAAAACAGCTGATTGACATCTGCATACACAGCTGCATCAGATGCAGGAGCTGATGAGATGACTTTACAGACAAGGTCCCAAAATAAAAGCACAAGCATTTCCTGGTTTTCTGCACAAATAATTCATAACATTTTATTTCAAAGCTGATAAAAAAACAACCGTCCTGATCTTTTATGTCTTTATTAAACACACAGAGTGAAACAGTGTTTTAATAACTGGTTGAACCAGAAATAACCTCAACAGGTTTTTCTGTAGCTGTGATCAGACCTGAACAACGTCCAGGAGGAACCTTGGACCGTTCTTCCTCTCAGAACTGATTCAGCTCAGACAGATTCTCAGGGCGTCTGGTGTGAACCAACCCGTTTGTGTTTTATCATCTCAGACATGTTGTGTTGGTTGATATCAGTGGTTTTGATGAAGATCAGATCATGTTTCAGGACCAATTTATGTACGTGTCATGAACCCACGGGTTGACCTTCACTAAATAAAGTCTCTCATCCTTTATTTTACTTTGGGAACAAAACCCATAACTTCTTGTTTCCCTTCGACTGTCACTGTGGGACTCAGGAGGTGCGAGTGTTTAAGATTCGGCCTTTTGGGTCGACCTTTTAATGCTAATGCTAACATGGCTAGCTGTGATTGTTATCAGAAATGTGCCTGAAAAATCAACCTTGTTCTACTTTATAAACCTCTGTTTGAATGAGCTCACTGAATCATTTCACTTGCTTTGGTGCAAATTAAAGCCACAATAGGTTTAATAGAGACACAAAAACAAGACGACCTACAAAAAGGATGTGGCTGTACATGTGGTGGCCAAAGGAAAATGCTCCCTCCTTATTGTTCCTGACAAATTCTTCTTTACTTTTATGTTAAACCTGAATAAGTTGATGATTTTCAATAATCTGAGCGTCCATTAGTTAAGATTTTCAATTAGAATAATTCATCAATAAGATTCAGTGTGTAGGTCAGTAAACTAACTAAAGTAACTTGTTTTAATCCAGACTCATGGTATTTTATTGAACTCCTCACCAATAAGGTAGAAACTGTCCTTTCTGCTCATTACTGCTGAAACATTTGCTGCTGTTGTTTGGTGATACTTTCTCATCAGCTGTGGTTTCCTGAAAGTTAAAATGCTGTTTGATCAGTTTATAGTTCATCAGGTGTGTGTGGTTATTTTTATTCTTGTATTCTTTGTTGACACTTTATCTCTTAATTCTTTTCTCTTTGAGGTGAAATTTAAACTACTATATTGTGCAGAAAGTCAAACATGACCTGTTTCTATAAAACTCTTCTTTCTTTTCTGTTGGTTTTATTCCTGAAAACTCATCTTCACAGTCATGTTATTTATTCCCTTCAGTTTTTTACAGTGTACGTGCAGCTGTGATGACTCAGTGTTTCAGCAGCTGGGTGTTTAACTGTGGTTTGTGTTTGTGTGATGATAGTTTGTCAGTGTTCATCATGAAGATCGTGCTGCTTCTCGCTCTACTCACAGGTAAAATTCATTCATACTGATTTAACCATTTTACCTAATTATCAGTCAGATATTTAACAGTAAATCTTTGATTTGCTCATTTCTCCTGTTCTGTGTGTTGTTGTACAATGTGCTGTATAAATAAAGTTAAGTTAAGGAAATAAACTAGAATGACTGATAATTATGATGCAGTGTTTCTTGTTCATGTTATTTATTTATAATACTGTTTATAATTCAAGCGTTCAGCCTGTGTCACAGTCTTTGTTTTATACATTAGAGTAAAATATTTTCAGATACTGACAGGAAACAGAAACATCTGAAGATGAACAGATAATATATACAATAAGCGAGAGGCTCAGTCGGAGCCATGATCATATATCAGCTGCCCAACGGAGGCACAAGTCAAGATGTGGTGGGTTTTATTATAGTTTATCTCAGATCTTCAGTTTAGTTCAGTGTTCGGTACAAACCACACATATTAAAACAGTAAAACTAGTGTAGATTAATAAAAACATACTGATTAAACAGAAAGAGGTTTTTCAGGACTTTTCAGAGCATTAAATTTAACAAAGTTTTCTCTGTTTCTGTTTCCACAGTCGCTGAATGTGGCAGCAGCCAAGTTGTTGTTGGTTCAACAGGTCAGAACATCACTCTGTCCTGTAAATATGACATCAAGACACACGGAGAGCTGTCAGTTTGTTGGAATAGAGGAGAAATATCAAGCAGTGGCTGCAACAACCAGCTGATCGCCACAGGTGGATATAAAAAGAATGAAGAAACCAGTGATTCCAGCAGGTATCAGCTACTGGGACGACTGGATGAAGGAGACGTTTCTCTGACGATACTGAACCTCACAGAGGCAGATGAAGGACGATACGGATGCAGGGTGGAGATACCTGGGTGGTTTAATGATGATAAACATCACTTTGATTTGATGATCAGAGGTAAGAATTGGTTTTGTAGAAGCTGTTTTATTCTTTAGTTAAGAAGACTACATCTC
This sequence comes from Anabas testudineus, assembly GCF_900324465.2. Taxonomy (NCBI): domain Eukaryota; kingdom Metazoa; phylum Chordata; class Actinopteri; order Anabantiformes; family Anabantidae; genus Anabas; species Anabas testudineus. The sequence continues at coordinate 22,003,756 of NC_046619.1, forward strand.
TTAATGTAGTATGGGAGGAAAATGTGGAGTCAATTCAATATGAAGCAGAACTGAATAGAAATATAACCATCATCACATCATGACTTCAGTTTCCTATTCATAGAATTAAATCATCTTTTCTGAGTCAGTATTATCTCATGAAGCCCAAAGATCGTAGCCCATCTTTGCCCAACTCCAAAGTGCCTACAGTTTGTATTTGAGCATCAGAATTGGACGTTGGATGAATCATATGTTTGAGAAGCACCAGGATTCATTAGGGGAGTTTGATCTATGGAGGCTTCACCTCAAAACTTACAGGACATAAAGGACGTGTCAGATACCAGAAGACGTCTTTTGGTGGCTGGAAAAATTTGCCAAGTGGTTTTAATATGTTGCTGAAAAAGAACTAGTAAATTAAACAATGTTTTATAATTACTGTTTAAATACTTTCTTTATATTTGCTGCAGAGCATCATCATGCAGACTTTACTACATGTGAACAGTTCACACCTTCAACACTTTACGGCCAAATGTATCTGACAGACTTCCTATTGTCCATGTTTATCTTTTGAGAACAACTGTGTTTTATTTCTAAATCAGTAAAGAGCCTCCTGTCAAAGGCGTAGTCATGTTTGAACAGGTTCCTCACTGTAGTTTTAAACTGCAGCCTGTTGTTCAAAACAGAAATGATTCTGTGAGGACAACTTTGTGATCTGTCCTCCACAAACAATGAGTCATTGTCTGTTTCACAGTGACCATAAGAAACTACAGTAAATTACTGTAAATTAATAATTCAGTCAGATTTCCTCCCCCCTTGTGGTCAAAGCTAATGCACTGATGTGTTTCAGCTGCACAGACGACAACGTCCGCAGAGGTAAACACTGAGACGTCTACACAGCCAACATCATCCAGCAGCCAGACTCCAGGTAACAATAACTCAGACTGATGGAGCAGAAGTAGAAGTGATTGAGTCTGTTCACATGTTTAAGCCATAGACGTCAGATTCCTTAAAGTCCAGTTGGAAACTTTAACCTCCATAATAACGTGATGCTGCTGACACAGCGCTGACAAAAATATCTGCTTTCGTTTCCTTGTCCTAAAGGTCAGATGACATCGACAGACAACCTTTCAACTTCTTCCTTCAGCAATTCCAGCAGCATCGAGCCCGAAGTAAGAGACACAAAGGTTTAGTTTGTGCAGTGAGGAATGTCAGAGGAAATTTGAAGAAATTTAGAAAAAATGAATTTAAAAAAGTGAATAGAGGAGAGAACACTTTCATATATGAAGTAAAAAGTACTTTTCCTCTCAAATGTGTTGGAAAGTAGTAAAAAATCACATGATACTACAACATTAAACAACTACATTACATTAATAATCAAATTTGAATGTTGGATAATGAGACAATAGAGCAGCGTTTGTATCTTTGGGTCTATGTTTTGTCTTTTGTGGCCATTTTCTTCTTGTTGTTGTCTTTTTTCTCTTTGTAGTTAATTAGAATCTATTTGTTCTTTGATGATGTCTTTTTGAAGCTAATTTGACTATCTTTATATCTTTATAGTTCGACAGTCAGTTTTTATCTCATTTTGCTTTTGTTCCAGTCTTTTATTGTGAAAGGTTTTTGTCTCTTTGTAGCCTTTTATTGTTCTTGTGGTTATTTCTGTCTCTTTGTGGTATTGTATTTCTGTCTCTTTGTAGCCAGTTTGAACTTCAAATCCAATTCAAGTGTTTTACTTTAACAGGACAGCGGCAGCAGCACTGTGACTGTAGTTTTGGTGTGCATCTTTTTCGGACTGATAGCATTAATCACAATAGGTGGAGTCGTCATTATGGGTAAGTTGACAGAGCTGTGAAAAATGCTGTTTTCTGTAACTCTGTCCTCATATTTCACCAGCAAAGGAGCAGGAAGTTTGAACATCGACTCTTTTTAATGAGAAAATTGTGTAATATTTATTGTTTTTAAACCAGAGAAGAAGCCGTGTGAACTCCTGATTATGTGAGGCGTTCACAGGCTGTGGGGCGTTTGTGACTTTTCAGAATTTCAAATGTCTGGAACATCTCTTCAGAGTGTGATAAGACATTTTTTTATCTGTCATACACAAAAAAGTGTTAACAGTGCTAAGATAGATGGACACAGTTTCATCTTTAATGTTAAAGAAATCATTTATCATTTATCATGTTAACACTTATATAAAAAAACAGTTCAACTCTCCAAAGTCCATCTCTTTTAATCCGTTTATCTTCAGTCATCAAGAAATGATTTTAAGTATTCAGAAGAACTTCTTTTGTATTTCAAGTCACATTTATTCAGGTCTGAACATGATTCTTTAGTCAAAACAAACTTCTCTCTTCGTTAATGTTATTTCTGGTGTTTTGTGTCTTTGCAGCGAGACGATGGAAACAGGTGAACAAAATGTAAGTGTGATCATTTCATTCAATTGTACATGAATTTATTTCTCTCGCTAAAAGTCTGGAGGCCGAGCAGATTAGATACAGTGATTAAAGTCTAGGGGACGTTACTGAAACCTTGTTACCGCTGACTGTTGACAAATCACACTCAGTACTTCATGAGTCAGCAGTTTATCTTATGAGCTGGCTCAACCCACAGACCATCACCTACCTCTGTATTACAGCTGGATTATCATCATCATCATCTTCATCCCAGCACAGTCACACATCTCAGTGGCACATTTGGTGTTTTAAAACGAAACTCATCAGTAACAAAAGAAACAAGACCACAAACCACACGGCTGGTTTCTGATTACAGAAGAGGATCGTTTCACCAGACACAAGGTCCTAAACTCAAACTGAACATCTCCTACATTTAAAACCTTTAATTAAACTGTACAAAGAAGAAAACAAAACAGATCGTTTAATTTCCTATTGTAATCATATCTTATCTTAAGTCTTTATAACATCCTATAATAGAATAACTGGTTATCATCATCCACATTTAGCTTTTAAACTAGTGACTAATGGAATTATTTTAATAGTTTGACTTTAGGTTAGTGTTTGTTTGTTTTTTTCATATAACATTTGCTCACATTTTAATTTATACTAACCAACAGGACAGCCACTAATAGCATAGATTTAGCTAATACTAAAGGTTTTACAGATGGAGCTTACTGTGGGGAGGTCACATAGTTAGTTTAGATTAAAACCTGAACGTTTCTGAAGGAAGGAAAGTATGATTCAGTCTTCAGCTCTTTGACCAGAAACAGAAACCTTGAAATAAAGATCAAAGCAAAGGGAGGAAACCTCTGAGGTTTACACTGCGACTGATGTGACATTCACAGAAGACACAGAAGCGTTTCACGAAGCTGAAGAGACGGTTATGAAAACAGCGCCTTGTAAATGTCAAGACCAAAAGTAAAAGATCACGCGACCAAAGGGACGATGTGTATCTGAAACATGCAGGTTGACCTAAACCACACGACTAAGAAACACAACGGATGTGAAGTTTAAATTTAAACTCAGGAGGTTGTCAAGTAGAGTGATGGATGTGAAGAGAAGCATGAAATATGAAATCATCCCAGTAGCTGCAGATTTCAATTACACAGGAAAATTAAATGATTATCAAAAAGATTGATGCAATAATTAATGTAATTCTGTCTTGTCTCTGTCTCTCAGCCCTCAGGTCATCAGTAGAGTCCAGTTCAGCTCATCTTCGTCCACTCTGGAGCTCCAGAGTCGTGGATCAGCAGTGGAGAACATCTATCAGATAGATGGAGCCGCCTCAGCCAGCGAGTACGAGTACTGTCCATGATCTCCAGTCAGGGACACTGTGCTGCATTCAGGGACACTGTGCTGCATTCAGGGACAGTGTGACAGACTGTCTCTGGTGAATCATTTTCACAAACAACGAGACACCAAACTGAAAAGATTCAGCCTCATTGAAAAACATATTTAAACAAAGGGGTTGTGATTAGACTCCCACGAAAAGTAGAGTCTGAGTGAAAGAGCCGAGACTTCATTCATCAATCAATCAAAACTGAGGTTGCATGCAGACATAGTGTTGATGGAGACGTAGATTCTCACTTCACACAGTGGTCAGGTGGACCAGTGACGGTGGTGTCTGGTACATAACATTTATATTTATTCAGCGTAAGGAGGTCTTTCCTAAGGACCCCTACTGGAGACAGACCACACTACACTAACCAGCCTCTAAATACCTTAATCAGTGGGACAGATGTTCAGAAAATGGAAGTTAGTGAACGAATAATTACCACACTGACATAATTCTACTGTTATTATTTATTCCAGGAGCTGTAATGTACAGAAAATACAAAAGTGGACAGTTTGTCAGAGCTTCCCTAACGTCAGTCAGACTAAAACACGGTACAGTGGAACATTGAAGGTTGTTCTGTCATGATGTCATTATTATTAGTAGTAGTAGTAATTATTATTTATTAGTAGCTTTTAGTTCAAGTTGATATTGGTATTAATATGTAGTGGTATAAACTGACAGTCTCCACCATCACATGACGTTAATGCAGCATTAGACGTTGATCTCCTTAGAACCCTTCAGAACCGTCCTGAATCTTCTGGATCTATGATGTAATAAAGAAATGAGTGGGTTTTGGAATTTTTAACGAGCTTCCTGTTCCAAGTGATTTCTTATTGATGACTCTAATGTACTGTACAGTAACTGTAGTTATTTTTGTAATCTACCTTCAGCAGTGTGTAGTACTTGTTGTACTCTTGACTAACAGACTAATGTAAAACTGAACACATGGATCACGTCTGTATCCTCCAACCTTCATCGACATATTTTTTCTTGTCAGAAATGTCCTGATGTTGAATTATTTATTATCACCTCTGTACAGTGAGTTTACTGTAAATTAATGTGTTTTCTGTACAGTGACGTACTGCTTTAAGAAAACTATAACTTGAAACGTATCATGTTTTAATTTATGATAGAATAATAGAACAGAATAACATTTAATTACTGTGTTGGTTCTGCTCCGTTCTTCCCTAAAATTAAACAGTTTCAGAGTTTGCCCAAACGTTGTTCCTCATACAGAGAGAAGCTGAATCAGTTTCTGTGTCGAACACTAAGTTAAGTTTTTATAGTTTTATTAGTTTCTTGTGTGATTTTCGTTGAATGTTTTGTTTCTAACTCGACCATTAAGATAAAGGTGACCGGAGACAGTGGATGTATGAGAATCTGATTCAGCACGAACCTTTTATTTTAGAATTAGGCTAAATATATATGAACTTTTACTGTCAGCTCTTATTATTACACCAATGTTCATAAAGCTGAGATGAATTAATGGATCAAAACTTACAGATCAAATCCACTTATGACGTGTCTGAAGGACACGATGAGGAACAAGCTCCTTCTTCCTTCTTGTTTTCATGACAACACAACCAAGATGGGTTCCGAACGTCTGAAACTGTTGTCACGTCAGATTTGAGACACTGATGTACAGCCGTGGACTTTTTTTACTCCATTTATTTAGATTTAATATAATTGTACAAGGAAAACTTACAATCAGTCGACTACAGCCCCCTGTGTAAGTTTTAAAAGGGAACAGTGATAATTCATTTTTTATTGATAGTTGGGTTTAAGATTAAAAGAGATGAGCTTCAGGTTTTAGCAGTGGAGACTGTATTTGTTGTTAAAAACAATAAATCAGCCTAAAACATCAGAGCTGTCAAATAATCAGAGGAACTGGACAAATACTGGGCAGAGCCAGTGAAACAACTTCCTGCATTATGAGAGTTTTATAAGAAAAACAAGATGTGGCTTCAGGAACCGGCTCTCTGGTCGATACTGAGCAGCTGGTTAGTGCAGTGACATCACTGCCTCCCATGTGGGAGGTTTTTATGGATGTTTGTCTGGAATGAGAACAAATAATGAAGAACGTTGTGCTTTGTTGTTGAATCTTCTTCCAACTTCAAACTACAGCTGACAGTGATGGACTCCAGAAGTCAGCCAGAGGAGGAGGTCCCATTGCAGCTGATGGACGACGGGTCGCCTGTTCAGCCTGGAGGAGCCATAGTGGTTGAGGAGACCACTGTGGACATCCCCACCGAGCCCCCCAGGGACCACGTCATCTGGTCCCTCCTCTGCTTTTTCTATTCAAACTACTTCTGCCTCGGACTGGTGGCTCTCATCTACTCCATCAAGGTGTGTTTAACGGTTTTACCAGCTGTCATGAACCTGTGAATCCTCCTGTAACATCAGTTTGTTTCGGCTCCTTCAGGCCAGAGACAGGAAGTCAGCTGGAGATATGGAAGATGCCCAGCATCATGGCTTCAACTCCTGCTGCCTCAACACATTTTCCACAGCCCTGTTTGTTTTGTGTCTCATTGGTTTCATTTCTCTGTTATTCTTCAGCCCCCGTAAGGCCTGGAACTTGTATGATGTGTACAGCTCATACCGATACTACTTCAGTTACAGATTGCCTTTACCTTTGATTTAGTGACGTAAGATGTTTGTCTGGTCTTTCTTTGTTCAATTTGTGACTTTTTGTATCCGACTAAATTTTCCTTAATTAATAAATTATCAGTTTTGGTCACATTGGACTTCGATATCAGATTTTATACTGTTTTGTGTCTCTGCAGCTCGTGTAAAAAGCCAAATTCACTTCAACAATATGTCAGAACTCGAATTATAATTGTAGTTGTAAACATCTAATTATTGTCTTTTTAAATTTACACTCACACATCATGATGGGTTAAGGTACGATGACCCCAAAAGCTCGGTGCACTGCAGCTTTAGAAAATACAGGCACTTAGAAAACAACTGCACAAAGAGGAGCAACGTTAAGAGAAAATGCTGCATGAAGTGAAAAACAGCATTATCGATTTTTATTTTTATGTTTTTTCTCATGTCACATGCAGAATGAGAACAGGATGAAGCACTGACACCATGTGTTTGAAAAGGGAACTTCACCTGGGTTTGAATCCACTTCTCAGCCAGGACCTGTTGTGTGTGAAGTTCTGGGTTCTCTCTGGATTTCTGTCCAAAAACATGAGTGTGAGGTTAAACAGTGACTCTAACTTAGTCATAGTTGTGAATGTTAGTCTGGCTCCATTTGTCTCCATTAGGTGGACCCCCCCCCTCCCCCGCACCATGGCACTTCTCGATAAAACCACACAAGCCTAAACATGTCTGTTCTTATGTAACCTAGTCCTGCGTCATTTATCTGTTTCTTCTGACAAGATCGAATTCCAAATAACACCATGCAATTCTCCTCCCTCACTGCTTCTGGATTTACAGACCAGAGTGAACACATTAAAATAATGTGTTTTACTTATCGATAGATTAATAATGTATCTAATTGTTTGAGTTTTTATCTGTGGAGTTTTAAAATGAAAAATGAAAATTATATTTGTATATTACCAAATCACAAAAGAAGTCATCTCAAGAAACTTTACAGTGTTTATGATCTTACAAAATATAACTGTATACAGAATTATATAGAAAACCAACACCCCCACTGAGCAGCACCAGGAGAGGATGGGTTCCCTGTTGAGTCTGGTTCCTCTCAAGGTTTCTTCCTGTTGCCTTCTCAGGGAGTTTTTCTTGCCACCGTCGCCCTCGGCTTGCTCATCAGGGACAATCTGATTATTGATTCATACACATTCACTGTTCATGTACTGTTCTTAGGTTGTGTAAAGCTGCTTATAAAATTGAATTGAATTGAATTGAACTCCAACTTCCTGTAGAACAGAAATAATCTCTCTCTCAGTGAGTACACCTTTAAATGTAAAATGAACTCGAGGGGCAGAACGTGTACTGGCGTGTTCTGATCTAAACCGTAAAAAAGCTGCAGTCGAGTTTTTCAGGTTTCTCTCAACATCCTCACAAACGTCCTCGTTCAGTCCGAGCAGCTGAAGATTCTCTGTCCAACTCTCACAGGTGAGACAATCGCCTTCTCTCTCCTCTGACTTCTACTCAGGTTTTGTTTAAAACTTTAAAGCAGGTTTATGGTTTGTTTAGTCCAGATTTAACCTGTTTATATTTCTGACCTGATGATTATTTATAACTTTTTATCTGCACTAATACTGTGATGAAAAATGTAAAACAATGAAGTTCAAAAGGTTTAAATCGCAGATGGACCCAGAATGAGTCTTTAATTGTTACTCTGTTTATTTCAGTTATGACTAAAACTGAAACTGAAACAGTAACGACAGAGTGTGATCCTGATTTTCAAGCTTCAAAAACAACAACCAGCTTTGTTTGAAAGTTAACCCTCGGTACATGTTTACAGGTTTTATTTGAAATCTATTTAAATGTGTCTGTGTCGACGTCAGTAACTTAATAAATCAGGTTGTTCTTGTTCAACTCAGTTTTCCCTGAACACAACCAGACGCTCCAAGGCGTAGAGGAATGTGGGTCTGCTGAACAACGAGTTCTCAGACAGTTCTCTGCACCACGGGGACACACTCAGGAGGATTAATGCAGACGTGATGTTTAATATTTTCACACCTTCTTACAGCTGAACTCACAGCAATGGTCTCCAGCAGTCACCCAGCAGAGGCTGTTGCACTGAAGAAGTGGCATAACGTGCCCTCAGGAAAATCTGAGAAACCTGTAGTGTTTCAGGACACCATCGTGGACATCCCCCCTGAGGTGCCCAGGGACCACATCATCTGGTCCCTGTTCTGCTTTGCCTATTCAAACATTTTCTGTCTCGGTCTGGCAGCGCTCATCTGCTCCATCAAGGTGAGTTTTCCGACTTTGCTGGACGTTCTTAAAGACACAAGATCAGACAGGGATTAAATCTAAGTTTGGTTTGGTTTCTCCAGGCCAGAGACCGGAAGGCGGCTGGAGATCTGAACCGTGCCCGACGTCACGGCCGCATCGCCTACTGGCTCAACATCATTGCCACAATCCTGACTGTCTCCCTAATCGTCACCCTAATTGTTGTATCCATATATGAACCAGTACTTTTATGGTACATATACAGAATATACAAAACAGTTTGAACCAATTTCAACTTGAGAGGGTTTATGTAAGCCTGCTGCTGTGGTTTGATGATCCTGGTTCTGACTCTCTGCTTTAAACTCAGGTCACAGTTTGATTGTCTTTAGTTTGTGTTACAGACGTCTTAGGGAGTTCATCCCTGTCGTCCTAATGGAATTTTTTAAACTTTCAGTTTTGTTGTTGGGACAGAAGCTCCACAGCTTGTGTCTGTGAGAGAATATCAGAGTAGATGACACAGATCCTCTCAGTTTAAGGAAAACGTTTCTGAGACGTAGACCAGAGTTTTTCCTCTCCACTGTCTCCTATTTCTCTTAAATGGGATTGTTGGGTTTTCTATATAATTCTTTATACAATTATGTTTTGTAAGGTCTTAAACCTTAAACACTGTAAAGTGCTTTGAGTTGACTTCTGTTGTGATTTGATGATATACAAATAAAACTGAATTGAATGATTTACCCCAATACACATTATTTGTAATTATTTACATTGGTAATGAATTTTGTTCTCCTTGTACAGAATATTCTACATTCATTTACAATCATTAGCATAATAGTCTATAATAAGTCTTTCAGAATAAATCAGGGGGGGCACAAAGGAAAGGCAATAAGATTTGGGGGCCCTGGTCCCCCCTCTGTCCTCACCCCTGTCATTGTGTATCTTTCATGTTTATTATAATCAGTTATAAATAAGATATAATAAGACATTTGTCGTGACATTTCAGTGAGTTTTGATGATTTTAATCGTGGATCTCACGCAGAGGAACAGATTCTCTGAACTCTGTCCACGAGGGGGCGCTGATCTGTTTCCGTTCAGAGAAATAACCGAAGAAGAAGAAGCAGCTCAACCACGTGTGGTGTCCGTGTTCGGTGCGTGTTGTGATCGACAAACAGTTTTCAGAAGCAACTTTACTCGTATCAAACACAGTTTTCATCAGATCAGAAATGACCAAAGTGAAGAAGGAGAAGGGTTCAGCGGAGGCCGAGGAGGCTGCGGCCGCCGGCGGGAACGAGAAGTCTTATCAGGAGCTGATCGCTAACATGAACGAGATCGCTCAACCGCTGGCCTCCAAAAAACTCAGCAAGAAGCTGTACAAATGCGTGAAAAAGGGTAAATATGAAGCCTGGACAGCTAAAGACAGATGGTGTCGTCTCGTCTCTGCTGAAATAATCTGATCTGTGCCGATTTTCATCTCTAGCGTTTTAATGAGAGATTGCCAAACTGCATTCAAAGTAAAATAATTTAAAATATCACTTGTAGATCAGCACACGTTTCTGCGTTGTACGAAGTAAAATTAGAGTTTATACAAATCCCTGGATACTTACAGTTAATTCGGCAAAAAATATATCTTTAAAATTTCTGGGGCCATTTTCTTAGTGGGGAAGCATTCATTGAATTGATCTAAGTCATCCAGCAACCAAAGAGACACTGCACATCAACATGATGCTCGTTTAATTTATAGAATATTTAATATTTGTATTAGTCAGTTGAAGCTTTAAATTGTGTGATTGATGTTTGTTTTTTATTGGTGAGAATGTTAAAAAAAATGATTTGTTTGACTGCAAAGTAATTCAGCAAGTCGTGGGTAGTTTTCAGAGGTTTACTGTCTTTAATTAGTTTAAAATGTTTGTTTTGCTTATTCCTTTGTATCATTAAGCTTATACAGTGATTAAATTTCCCTTTTTCAATTTTTTTTTCATTTCAAGTTTCTAGTAATTATTTGAAGGCACAGGAACTTCCTGTTTCTGCCTCATGCAGGAAAATAAAACCTGTTTGTAACTTTGGGAACAGGAATGTGTGTCGTATCTCCTCACACTGAAATAAATCAGTTTTAAATTCAGGATGTCTTGAAATGGAAATGTTGCTCTAAAAACAGCTGATATTAGATTGGAGTCTGGCTCAGTGTCCTCATGGTGCTTTGTTTGGTTCCAGCTGCCAAAGTGAAGAACATCCGGAGAGGAGTCAAAGAGGTTCAGAAGTTCATCAACAAAGGGGAGAAAGGGTGAGTCTGCGGCCGTGTTTGTCACTAATCATTGTATTTTATGGATCGCTCCATCACTTCATCAACACACGTGTTGAACTCATTGAGAAAATAAGATGAACCAGCTCAGTTTGGAAAAACAAAAACATGAATTACTGTAGTATTCAAACTACATATTTGTGTATTTAAGGTTGTTAGTTGTCGTCTTTCTGCAGGATCGTGGTGTTGGCAGGCGACACGCTGCCCATTGACGTCTACTCTCACCTGCCGCTCATGTGTGAGGACAGAAACCTGCCATACGCTTACATCCCCTCAAAAGTGGTGAGTTCACGGCCAAAGAAACCAGGAACTAAAACACTAACGTAACCTCCCTGATCTTAACACATTATTTTAACTGTGAACCAAACGGTGACCTGTGAATAACATTTATTAATATTAACGATCAGAAACTCAGATTTAGACCAAAACAATCATTAAAGACAAAATCTTATGTCCCAATTTAGTCATTTTCTGTCCGAAACCTCTCGACCAAAATAAAACGTGTCTTTGTATCTCTGATTTCAGGATCTGGGTTCATCTGCAGGATCCAAGAGGCCGACCTGCGTGATCCTGATCAAACCTCATGAGGACTATCAAGACGCCTACGACGAGTGTCTGGAGGAGGTGTCCACCCTGCCCAAACCTCTCTGAGACTCGTCAGCCAATCAGGGAGCAGCTCCCACGTCATGGTCTACATGTAAATAAACCCACAGTTTAAAGGAGCAGTCCGGTGTTTTCTGCCACTGCTAAAAACAGAGGGGACAGAGGGGCTAACAGTTTCCACCTGGATCCAGTCTTTGTGCTAAGCTAGGCTAACCACATCAGAGAAGAAGAGTTTGATTCATTCACCTTCTTGATTGTTTTGTCTCTTTGTCTTCTCTTTTTGATTCTTTCAGATTTGTATCTATTTTTCTTTGTAGCCCCCGGTCTGTTTCAGTAATTTTTAGAATCAGCATCTGGTCAGTCAGCGTCATTTCAACAGATCAGTGTCTGATTCTTTCTTTACTGAACTCCGTGTCCTGACCGAACCTGCTGCTGAGATACAACACATGAATTCACTCAACTTTATTTATCACCATGAAATATCAGAGTAGAAAACATTCAACAGCTTCTCGTGTTTAACCACAGCTGAGACAGTGTTTACAGGTCAAACCGACAAAACGTGGTTTCAGCTTCACTAATGAAATAATCCTCCAACTCTGCAGTGTCCCTGAACACAGCACACGGCCGACAGACGACAAGTAATAACAAAAAACAGCTGATTTTTGGGACATTTGACTGAATTTGCAGGAGCTTGTTGGTTAAAGTGTCTCTGAAGCCAGTGACTATATTCAAAGATTGTTTGTTAGAGAAGAAGCTCAACTCTGCAACACAACTGTGGAAGCACAAGACAAATGAGTGTTTCCTTAGCTCCAGAAAATCCAACAGAGTGAAGCATCTTCACTCCAGAGGATCACATTGAGTCACTTTCTCCCAGATGATCAAATCTGTAATTTTATGGTTTTGGATCAGTAGAAGTAGGAATAATTCAAATAGTCGTAAAGTCGGAGCACGTGACCAGAACGTCCCTCAGATAATGTCATCAATACGTTTTTAAGAGAAAATCAAGAGTTGTGGGGTTTTTTTGTTTGTTTGTTTTTTTTCCAGGTGACGTCAGGTTCATGAGGTTTGTTCTGCTGACGGACGATCGCAGGGCGCAGTTAAGTTTTTATTTTAAGACGTCAGAGAAAAGAAGAAGCTGCAGACTGTCTGCTTTTATCTCTGATGGATTCTGGTGTCAAATGTGTCTTGATTACGTTTAAAGGCGACTTATTAATATTTGTTGGATGTTTTCTAATTAAATGATATAAACTTGCATCATGTGTCATTTTCAGTCTCTGAGCTCAGAACAGCTGAAATTTAAAAACTGAATGTTGAACAAAAAGATAGTGAAGCACAAATATAATCAGAATAATATTTACAATTATTAATAGACTAAAGTTGTTGTCACGGTGACTAACTTGTTATGAACTTGTTTTATTTTAAGATTAAAGTTATTTTCTGATATTTAGTGTTGAATTGACTGTAGTAAAATTTTTAGAAGTACACTAGTATTTTCACTTCTGTTACTCAGGGCTGTTAGGAAAAAGTTAATTCTCTGCAAATTTACAGGACGTCGTGCTTCAAATGAGGTTTTAAAAAATACAAATGAAAATGTTCCATCGTCTCCTCGTGTTCAGGTGGGACTTGTTTAGGTTTTCTGTATCATTTATAGTTTTATTGTTAATGTTATTGTGTTAAATCCTAAATTTCAAAGTGCTTTGAGACTTTACTGTCTTGGTTCTAAATACCAGTAAGTAAATATAAATATCAAACAAACAGGCTCATTAATGTAATTAAATTAACTCCACATTGAGCAGAACAGTAAAAATCTGCAGAAGCATCAATTTAGAGAAATCTGCAGTTTTATAAAATAAAAAGTGAAATGTGATTTTAAAAAAAGGGATGTGGGTACTTTCTGGAGCTGCTGTTTGAAATATGAAACGCTGATGGTAACTGGACTTCCTTCTTGTCAGGTAGTGACAAGTTTCACTACTTATCAAGTAGCTTCTTCAGTCTGAAGATAGTTGGTTAAAACAAATTTATGCTCCAGGTTTGGTTTCACTTCACCACTGCTCTGGTCTGATTAGGTTCGTTAGGTGAAACAGAGGAAGTGGAGGATGTGAAGGATGTGACAGTCACAGCTCTGCCTCCCTCACCTAACAGAGGTGGAGGCCTCAGACACAACCCGTCTCCTCCTGGATTGTTCTGCTGCAGTTTGACGTTTCAGCCACAAAGAGGCAGCATTCGTCAGGAGTGAACCTACAGCCAGCCGTCAGTTTATTAGGAACATCAAGCTAAAACAATCAGTCCTCCTTCAGGGAGACATTAAAGTCCAGATCAGTGGAGAGCTGCAGTGATGGTTGTTCCTCTCCACACAGCAGACCTTCTGGTTCAGACCAGGAAGAGGCCTGGCTGTGCCAAACTTCTTCCATTTCAGAATGACGGGGCCCCCTGTGCTCTTGAAAACCTTCAGTGCAGCAGAACTGTTTGGTAGTTTTCCTCACATAGAGTTGTGTGTCTTTATAAATCATATCCACTCAGTTTAATTTACCACAGGTGAACTCCAAAAACATCTGATCAACTATCAGGAGAAACAGGAGACACCTGGGCTACGTTTAAAGGATCTGAAGACTTTGTTCTTAGTGTAGATTAAAAAGACTTTGAACAATTATATCAGGCTGAAACATAACAAAATGGATAAAAGTGGATCTGAATACTTTAAGTCTTCTCTGAGGATATGAAGGTGGTTTTAGGAGGGTTATGAAACAAGTCATAAGGTGGGTTGGACCAGACATGACACTTAATACACACTAACACACTAGTATATGTATATATTATAGATATTATTTGTATATTATAGATATTTATATATATTTCCAAATGTCAGGTTAGAATAATTGACAATTAAATTTTGAACAAACAAAAGTATGTGAACCCTTTGGGATAACGTGGAGTTTTGCATGAATTGGTCATAAAATGTGCTCCGATCTTCATCTAACTCACAACAATACAAAAACAGTCTGCTGAAAATAATAGTACACAAACATTTTATGTTTTCATGCTTTTATTGAACATAACATGTAAACATTCACAGTGCAGGGTGGAAAAAGTATGTGAACCTTTGGACTTAATAACTGGTTGACCCTTCAGCAGCGACCAAACGTTTCCTGTAGTTGCAGATCAGACCTGCACAATGATCTGGAGTCATTTTGGACCACTCCTCTTCACAAATCTATTTCGGTGTAGTAATATTTTTGGGATATCTGGTGTGAATGTCTCTCTTAAGGTCATGCCACAGCATTTCAATCAGGTTGAGGTCAGGACTCTGACTGGGCCACTCCAGAAGGCGTATTTTGTTCTGTTACTTGTATGCTTTGGATCATTGTCCTGTTGCATCACCCATCCTCTGTGGAGCTTCAGTTGGCGGACAGGTTACGTTTCCCTGCAAAATGTTCGTGTCCTCCCATGTACTCCATTCATGTTTGATGTTTTCCTTATTGTAGATGTATCAACAAAAATGTTAGCATTGTACCAGACATTTCTGTAAGTCTTTAGCTGACACTCTAGGATGTTTCTTTCCTCATTCAGCATTCTGCGCTGTGCTCTTGCAGTCATCTTTACAGGACGACCACGCCTAGGGAGAGTAGCAACAGTGCTGCAACAGTAAACCCAAAACTGGTGTGTGTTTTTAAAGGGCAGGACAGCTTTCAGCAACACATCCAATATCATCACACTGATTGGACTCAAGGTTGGCTCACTCCTGGCTCCAATTAGCTCTTGGCACTGTGAATGTTCACATGTTCTGTTCAATAAAAACATATAATGTTTATGTACTATTATTTTCAGTAGACTGTGTTTTTGTATTGTTGTGAGTTAGATGAAGATCAGAACACATTTTATGACCAATTCATGCAAAACTCCACGTTATCCCAAAGGGTTCACATACTTTTTCTTGCAACTGTAGATAGTTGTTCTGAGGCATCTTGCTTACGGGCACATCAGCAGGTAGGACTGACAGAGCTGTAGCGTAGTCGACCTGCTAACTGCCAGACTTACAGCTGGCTGCCTGTTATTTGCATAACGTGTGTGTGTGAGTGTGTGTGTGTGTGTGTGTGAGGCCTGCAGCAGAAACAGAAATGATGATCAAACTTTACAACAAGCTAACAGGAGCCGAGCATCTGTTTCATCTGGTTCCATCATAAATCATCTTTTGCATTTTCACACGTGATTAATTCAGAAATTTACCCAGAAACAAGCAGATGTTCTGTTTTCCAAGAAAGTGATGTTGACCGGGGGGGAGGGGAGGGGGGCGTCGGCTCGTCATGCTGGTATCCTGAATGCTTTAGTGACAACGACCCCTATGCTTTGTGTCGTCCGTTAAACCAAAACCACAGCTGATCCAGTTTCACCCCCAGCACTCAGGGGTCGTTACCCCCCAGTAATCAGATAGTGCTGAGTTTATCTTCATACAGACACACGTAAGTGACTGACACCCTCCTCATCGACCCATAGAACCATTTCAAGGACCTCAATAACGTTTTCAAGGACTGATAAATATCTAAAAATCACCTCAGTGACTCCAAGAACCTCATCAAGGATCATTTAGTTTTTGAATGACGCTTCACATCACAACAAAGACTCCCTGAAACCCAGAGAGCCTTTCAGGAAACTTCTGCAGCTACAGCGCTTTGAAAACCTGAAACAGCCTCAAGAACCCTAATCAAGACCATCGAGCTACCTCCAGTTTTACCTGTTTACTACTGGGAATTAGTGGAACATGCTTCTTGAAATCCAAGAAGCAACAATACAACTGTAATGTGATCATTTGACCACGTGACAGTAAAGGAACCTTTTTACCTCCAGATTCCCTCATCTAGTCTTTGTCTTCTGGATCCATCCTGCTTCTTTCCACCCTTTCCCCGTCTGTTTGAGTGAGTGTTGCCTCGGGCTCAGTGTTGACAGGAGATTACGAACATCAAGGGGAGAGTGATTAAGACAACAGGTCTGAACAGGATTACAGGACCCACACAGGAGGGGGATCGACAATCAGCAGAAATCTGTTAGACAAACCTCCATTATTCCTCTTTTTTTTATGTCCTCGTGCACAAGGATTCCCGCTCAACGTTTCTCTGCACCTGCTCCGACACTTCACACAACGTCTGGTCACATGTGGATCAGGTGGATTTACTATCGCCACCAACAGCTCCTGAAATAATCTACTGAAACACACCACAGTGGTTTGTCTGGACTTCATGAAGGCCAGGGGCCAAACTGAACAAGGACCACGCTCATCTTCATCCTCAGAGATGGGATCAGAATTCAATCCCTGACACACTTTAAAGACGTTAAGTCCACAAAAGGAGCTTGTTCTCCTGTTCAAACGGTCCTGAAAGTTCAGGGAACAACGTTAGAGACTCATCATCATAAAGGTGGAAATGTTCATGTAAAGGCGGCCGACCAGGAGACATCCTGAGACGGGACCGGACGCACACGTGTCTGCTCTGACACCCTGATAAACCCCCAAAGACCAACAAGTCACCCTCATAGTCTGAATAGAACAATAATTTATTTGTGTTTTAGCCATTTAACATGCTCATCATGTCTAACTTAGATTTTGCGTTCAACACTATTTGTAGTATTTTATAACATAGCCATGGTGCTTTCAATGACCTATGGAAAAATCATAATCAGCAACCTCTACCTCTCGTGACTGTCTGATTCCTACAGTTCAACTAAAGAGGAGATGAGTGAATTTACAGCAGGTGAGAGTGAAATTAGCACAAAGCTCTTAACTACGACTCGGATCCATTCCTTCCTGTCGAGGAGACGTTGAAATGAACCTGATCGCTCCACTTTTAGAGTTACACCCATTTTGCACACACTGACTTTCAGCAGCTGTTTGGTTGGAATTAGTCACCAATATATCTTGCCTGGATATGGGCACCTAATAAATATGGTTAGGGTTAGTATGTAAGACTAGTTTGTTTGTATAACTGAGCACCCCCCACACTCCACACAAGCCCCCACCAATTCACAATATACCCAGTAATGAATGGACGGACTCCCTTTAAACTTCACCCACTGATTGGGACTGTTAATAATTTAATGTGCATAAGGTTGATAATGATAATAATCATGATATATGATGATAGTTTGTGAGGTAGAAATTGTTGTAGAGTTGTTAGAGTCAGCAAGTCAGTACCATCAGAACCAGTGTCCAGTCTGAGTCTGGAAAAAGGATCAACACGTGAAAAATGTCCCTTTATAATAGATTAAAGCTGTGAGATTAGTCACAGTTAAATGTTTTTAATCAACTGGCAGCTTTTTACCAACCACATCTCCTCTGTCTCCACATCATGCAGATTACCATCACAAAGATCAGACCCGACCTTCCACACTAACCCAACTCATCGTTCAGCCTCTGCTCATATCTGGTCCTGACCACTGCAGCGTCTTTCTGACTGTGTTACCAGCTGCACGTCTCATGTTTGATCAGTGAAAAGTGGTGGAGGTCAACTCAACAGCACCGTTACCTGAACTCCCTCATCCAGGTCTACAGTCCCTCTCTCTCACTGTGCTCTTCCAAACGACATCCTGTGGTCAGCTCACCTCCAAAGATCCCAGGTTAAACTTTCCAGTGGTTGTGTGATGGTGGAACGGTCTACACACCTCTGCAGGCTCAGCTGCCTCAGTCCCAACTTTTAAAAACCTGCTGAAAACAGAACCTCGTTGAACCTTTCTCTGCACTTGAATCAAATCCTGCACTTGTAACTGAACTCAAGCAGCAGTTCTTCTCCTTCATCTTCAGATGTTTGCGTCCAACTGTAGCTGAGGGTTGAACTGACTTTAAAACATGAAGGTAGATTTAAACACAGCAGGGACTCCTCTCGTTCAGTCGACCGTCACACACTTTGATTTTTATCCTTTTTATTAAACCTTTTCTCTCTTGTTGTTTTCGTCAAGGAGGGAGTTTTATCTGATCTGATCTGAGTCTGAGGACAGAGCGTGTCTCTGCAGACTGTGAAGCACCTTGAGGCTAATTTGAGATTTATAAATAAAATGTGATTTGATCTCAGACCGGGTGGTAAGAGACTCTGTGTTTTGCCATCACAGTCTCCATTGATGCGACATGTGGCGGTAAACACACAGCACACTTCAGTCCTCCTCCTCGTGTTTTGTCGTAAACAGTTGATGATGAAAACTATCAGATCTTGATCCGGCGGCTTTGTAGAAGTTTAACAATCAGAGGAAAGTAGAAGGAACGTGTTTTACTGGAGCAGAGAGTGAAGACGAGACAGTTAATGAACGTCCTGCACGAACTCTGTTTGGATTTGTGGGTTTTATTTTCGGTCTGTCAGGTCAATAAACTGTTATTTCACTGAAGTCTTCAGTAGATCACACAGGTTAGGTTGTTTGGGGGGGGTCCCTCTTTAATCCATGAAGAGGTCGTTTTTTCTTGGCTGACGTGCGTTTTGTGTATGTTGTTAATAGATCAGTGGTTTCTAACAGATACTCAATCCCACAGGACACCAACAAGAAACACCTGTCGATCACACGTCCCGGTTGGTTTTCTTATGAAGGGTCTGTTTAGTTTATGTGTCTGATCAGCAACATGAAATAAAACAAGAGTCCAACAATAAGAAGAAAACCTTCATTAGTCCCACAGTGAGGAAAGTGTTCAGTGGACAGAAACAACTGTTTGATTGTGGTATGTTCTATGTGTTGTTGGATTAATATATAATTCACATCTTCTTGCTGCAGATTGTTTTGTATTTTCTGGTTCACGTTTAGTTTTCATCTTTAGCTTTAGTGCAGCTAATTATGATTATTTAAAACATTTTCATGCAGCCAAACACAAACCAGGTAATGATGCTTTATTGGTCTTGTTCTGATGTTGCTCAGTGTTTATTGTGACAATAAAGTTCATCTGAGTGTGTCCTCAGGGCCGAGCTGTCACTGGACACGAGGAGCGTAAACAAGCAGCACACTTACAGCGCCGCTGACCCTGTCGGCTGATCACACGCTGCCTGTCCTGGTTGTGTTGTAAACAGTTCTCAGGACTCTATCAGATTCTCTCAGAGGAATTGATCAGCTGATGCTATCAGGGAAAGTGTGCTGTCTGTTAACTGCCTCATACACATCAATGGGCAACATGATGACTAAACACAGCATGAAGACACAGAGCAGCTTGAACTATAGATTCTATAGATGACTAGAGGTTTATATAGACGAGTGTGTGAGGAGCTGCTGGTATTTTAAATATTACTACCGTCCTGGACAAAGTGAACCTGAGCATTAACAGAGCTAATAAACATATGTTGGATTTAGTTTCGTTAAAACTCATCGTGTTGTTGAGCAGCTGATTAAACACGTGATTAGATAAGTGAGCGGCAGTTGAAGGATAAATCACAAAAACTGAACCTGGACGAGATAAAGTGCTCTGACCAGGCTCGGAACAAGTGAAGCTTGATGAGACACTGTTTAGTCAACTGTTGGTTTTTAACCACTTTGATAACATACAGAACTCCATTAGGGAATTTGGACGTTGTGCATATGATAAATTTAAATGATTTAATTAAACACCTTTTCAAACCGGTGTCAAAGCTGTGACTGATCCTTTAAGTCCTGGATATTTAAGTTCTGTGCTGCTGGTTGAACACGTTGAACACAATGAGCTCTCGCTCAGTTGTGACCTGATCAAACTTCAGTCAAAGGAAACAATCAGCAGCTTATTGGATAATAAAAATCCCTAGTTTCAAATTTGCATCTGTTTTGTTTTCTTTGTGACAGAAGTGATCTGACCCGAGATCAGATGAAGGTGAAACCTCGGAGCTTCTTTCCCACAGCAGTTAAACAGCCGTCACTTCACAGTCTGTGGGAAATCAGAGCACCCACAGTCGGTCGTTGCTGCTCAGGATCTGCTGACTGAAATATTTCCAGCTGTAATCTGCTCCTTCATCTCTGCTGTTGACTCGTCTTGCACAGGAAACTGCTGAGTCACTTCAAGTCAAACAGACAGAAGACAGCTCGGGGGTTTCCTCCCTGACAAACTCTGTTTAAAGGTCATGACCCTGCACCGGCTGCATACCTGTGGGAACAACTTTATGATGATCTTAATTGTTTTGGTCAGGTCTTTTCATTTGTGGATGTGATTAGATGTCATACTAACATAGACGCTGTGTAATGACTTTATAAAAGTTAATGTAGTGAAGATTTGAACAAGTTTATGACTCAACAATTCATTCATTAACAAAATACAATCTGCACAATGTCTTATTTGTCTGTGGTGCCCAAACATTTGCATGCACCTGTAAATTCAGTGGTTTTATTTAGTTGCGTCTTCCTTGTCCTCCATCCTACTGAAGGTTTTTCCTTTTGCTCCTCTACGTTTCCTCTTTCTCTGTTTCATTTGACAACAAACTGCCCTAGTGCCCGATACTTTGCAGCTGTTACAGGCTGCACCAGTCGTCTGTTTAATGAAAATTCCCAGGTGCCAGTCTGCAGCTGGAAACACTGATCATTCACTACACTCTGACCTAAAACTTTTCCAGAGACTTACAAGTGAGGTACAAAGCAAAAGCCTTAAAGTAAAGTGCTCTAGAAAGAAAGTGTAAGATTTTAAATGCAAAGAAAAATTCAAAGGGTTTTGTTTTCAGCAGGTTTTTGAGGTGGGGAGGTTGTTCCACCATCAAAGAACCACAGAGCTGAAAAGTTTAGCTTTAGCTTTAGGATCTTTTGAGGGGAGGGGACCACAAGACGTCGTTCTCTGACAGAGCGCAGTGAGCGAGAGGGACTGTAGAACAGGATGAGAGAGTTCAGGTACTGGTGCTGTTGACTTGACCACTGTGTAGGTAAGAGTTCAGACTTTGAACAGGGCAGAGATCTGAAAAGTGGTGTAACAAGTTCTTTTTACTGGTCAAACATGAGACAATGAAGTACTTGAAGTATTTTTAAGTATAAAACTTGTGTCAATAGAAACAAAGGCCGCCAGTTTATATGATCTCCGCTTTATTTCTACAATTTAGGTTTTACCTTCATTTTTGTGGAAAGGTCCAAACACCAGGAGCACAACCAGAGGGTGCCCGGGGGGGGGGGGGGGGGGGCACCCCCAGCCACCACACAGGACACACAGAAATTAGACTTATGATTCTAAAGGACATTAGATCTACAGCACAAAGCACAAAATTTAGACTGAAATAAAAACTACAAATGCTGCTACATATAATGGTTTATAACATATTACTTTATTTTATGTGTTTAATGTTTGAACATAATGTTTCTTACTATTTGTTGACTATTTAGAGAAATTGAAAACATATAAAGTTTCATATTTATGGATTTTAAGTAGTCTTTAATGTATGATTTAATGCATCATGTTTGTTTAATGCCAATAAATAAGTAGAACATTTGATGGAGAAAACTTTTTTTTATTTTACATTGAACTTATATTTACACTATAAAAATTAACTTATTAAAAAAACATTCAAAAACATAAATACAAACATTCACAGCTCAGTGCACCAAACCTTAAAATCCAACCAGTCAGTTTAACTTTCTCAGTTCAGTTTCCCTGTTAGAGAACCAGAGAGTCCAGGGGCAGAGCGTCAGTGAAGCCCCCAGAGAAGAGAGGCTCACACTGGGCCTGCAGCTGCTGGAGCTGCTGGAGCTGTTGGAGCTCTGGTAGAGGACAGGCTGCTGTCTGCAGGTCGGTGTAGAAAGGTGGAGAGTCCGTCTCAGGGCAGCTGAGGGGGGAGATTTGTGGGGCAGTTGATTGGGAGGAGGAGAGGCAATGAAGACCTGGAGGAGGAGAGGAGGAGTGATAGAAAGAGGAGTAGGGAGGAGTAGATGAGCTGCAGGTGTCCCACTGCGGCACCACAGCACCAGGTGAGTAAGAGGAGACATATCCCTGACAAGGTGGAGGAGGGGGGGAGGCATGGTCCACCACCTGCATATAGAGTGAAGAGGGGGCAGGCAGAGGGGGGTGGGAAGCCTGCAGGTGACACAGCAAAGTATTGAGGGTGGAGGTGGTGCCCGAGAAAGGAGGGAGCTCAGTGTCGTCAGCACCGCTGTCGCTGCAAGGCATGCTGGGAAGTTTGGGGCTGGGCTCTGATATGGAAACATCAGAGGAGGAAGAGGAGGAGGAGGAGGAGGAGGAGGAAGGTTCCTTGCTGGTTGTATCTTTATCCGACTTCCTCTTCCTCTTGCGGCGAAAGTTTCCATTGTCGAACGTCTTCTCACAGTTTTGGTCGAGAGTCCAGTAGTTTCCTTTACCTGCAGAGAGGAGGAGGAAGAGGAAGAGGAAGAGGAAGAGGAGGAGGAGGAGGAGGAGGAAGAGGAGACAGAGGAGGAAGAGGAGGAAGAGGAGGAAGAGGAGGAAGAGGAGACAGAGGAGGAAGGTTAAAGAAGCAGCAGCAATTTGTTCATTTTCTCATCATCACACACCAGGAGCATTAATTATTATTATTAAAGTGACAATTAACTATTTAAACTTCAGTGATCACAGTAAATGTGAGTTTCGCTTCACTGAAGTTCCTTTAAAAAAACGATACTTTTAGTGAGTTGACCAGTTATTCCTCTAGTTTACTGATCTTTTAGTTTTAGACCAGGAGTGGGCTGCCCTGGTCCTACAGCACCACAGTCCTGCTTGTTTTCCAACACTGCTGATTACCTGGATCAGGTGTGTTCAGCCAATCAGATGGTTGGAAAATAAGCAGGGCTGCTTACTCATGTTTTAGACTTTTAATTTAAAGTCAAACAAAACTATAACTTCACAAAACAACGTGAATAAACTCACTGTAACCAATGTAAGACATTTTGCTTTTAAAGAAAATGTTATTTTGATGTAAAATACAAAAAAAATAAAGTTGATTTGACATAAGTTTGATGCAGTAGGTAATTTTTTAACCTGTAAAACATTTCAGCCAATTAAAGCCTATTTCCTGTTATCATGGTAAGTTACTACAAAATAAAAGCCCAGAAACTAAATCATTGGTTTCAATTCTCTGCAGACTGATCTTCATGGAAACTGTCTGACCTTTGCAGTGAACAGGTTACACGACAATCTCAGGTGTTCTGTCTTACCTGGGTCATTCTTGTCACGGGGAACTTTTTGGAAACAGTCGTTGAGTGAGAGGTTGTGTCGGATGGAGTTCTGCCACCCGGCCTTGTTGCGGCTGTAGAATGGGAAGTTTTCAGACACGTACTGGTAAATTTGGTTGAGTGTTAGCCGCTGCTCTGGGGCGCTCTGGATTGCCATTGCTATTAGAGCAGAGTAAGAGTACGGTGGGCGGACCAGCCGCAGCACGCTGTCTGGGGTTGAGAACCAGGGGCCACCAGGGAGCAGGGGCCTCGGAAGGCCGTAGAGATGGGGGAAGAAGCCTCCAAATGTTGGGGGGAGTCCGAGGGAGAGTCCTGGAGCTCCAGAGCCGGGGTTGCTGGATGGTGAAGCTGACAGGCCGGACTCAGGTGGAGCTGGAGGGCTGTACAGGTTGAAGTGAGGGGAATCAAGGTCCAGAGAGGGAATCTGCTGCTGGGGGAGGGAATGTCCACACAGTGGGGGGGACAGACCCTGGTCTGGAACAAAGGACGCCATATTGGAAAAAACTCTTCTTCTACTTTTTTTTTGTTCCTTCACTGTCGTGTCCTAAACGTCCTCTTCAGCTCAGCTCCAACAAACAAGTGCTCGTAAAAAGAAGATGAAAACGTGGGTTTGTAGAAGCCACACGGCTGCTCTCCGGCTCTGTACACCTGCTGCTGCTCACCTGAGACTCTTATAGTCTGGCCACCCCCCTCACGGATGAGCTGATTGGCTGCCTGTGCACGTACAGTGAGAGTGTGTGTATTTGCATGTGTGTGTTGTGGGGGTTGATTTGAATAAGAACAGGTAAAATTCCTCCTCTCAGGCAGATAAGAGCCTGAGGACTTAATGCTGAGGTGTGCCGACACACACACACACACACACACACAGTTTGACAAATAAGTGACCAAGACAGAGAACATTAGAATCTAAACTCCAATACGTAAAAGTTGGTTAAAACAAAAATGTGACCCTGATATTTTATCTGTTCTAACATGAGGTGGAGAATGATGTAATATCCCCAGACGGGATTTGGTTTGTGACACATGTGGAGATAACAAAGTCGTAACTCAGTCAAATGTAAAAACACAGACATGAAACACATGTTGATGTCACTCGGTGTGAGCTCCACTTCCTGAAGATATCATTTTTACTGATGTCCATCCAGAATTAACCTCCAATAACCCAGTGGGAAATCAAACAAGAAGAGGCTTCAGAACCTGCCTGAAAATCTTGAGTTGTCTGTACATCCGCAGCTGTGCTGCTAATAGCTTTGTCTGCCACTTTAAATCTATTAACTACTATTTTATTTATTGATTAATCTGATGGTTTCCATCTAGGTTAGGTAATTAGTTAAATAGGTAATTAATGAAGAGTAAAACCTTCTTAAAACACCATCACTTAGAAAAAGAAATCATAAATATCGTATTATAAAGGTATCATAAAGAAGGTGCAGCCAACAGATATTTGTGGTTTATTGCTAAAAATAACTGGAGCTCCTTGATGGCTCGAATGGTTGCAGCTCACGGTTCGACTGTATTTGTACTGCCCTCTCTTCTTCAATGTTTCCTGCATATGTCCTTACTAACAATATGAATAAGAAATAATAATAACAATACAAATAATAACAATAAGTGAGATGACCAATGTATTATCCAAAACAGGAGATGTGAAGGTTATGAAAAAGACACTACTGTAAAAGAGGAGAGGAGCTTTAATAATGTGCTTTATTTGACTTTATGGTCTCTTGTAATAATATGTTTCTAATAATAATAAACATCAACAGTTCCACAGAAAACTGCAGCTGAAGAAGGTGGAGCTGATTTTAATCACTTTAAAGTGTTTAATTAATAAAAAATGCATCTTAAATTATTAGTTTATTATATTTAGTTCTGCATCTGCAACGTAATTAAAGCTGATAAACTGGTAGAGAAAAATAACATTAAATAGAAATATCTTAAATTTTACTTAAGTAACAGAAGCAGTACCACAGTGTAGAAATAATCAGTTGCAAGTAAAAGTAAAAAATGAAGGATCGTAAATTGAAAAAGCATGAAAACAGGTGGCTGGACACCAAACCGATTTCTGTTCTTATCTGTTCACTCTGTGCCAACAAGGATGGATTCAACCTCAGGTGATTTACACCTGTGTGTGTGTGACGACAGTTGGAGTTGGCAGCAGTAATCTTCGCCCGCTGGTGCAGCCGAGGACGACGCAGACATAACACAGACAGTCAGAAATACAACTGACTGATGTCTGGGATTATATGGGCGGTCGGGTTGGGGGTCTTCGTTCTTAGTGTGGGGGCTCATGGGAAAGTCACTAATACCTTTAACTGTCACATACCTACCATCATTAGAAAAGTAAAACAGTAAAGGTTTAAATAATGGCTCTTAATACGTTTATCTTATAAACCCAACATATGAATTAATCCTTTAAAATCCTCACTAGTCACTAGTTGAAATTATAACAATAATTAGGAGTGAATTATCAGGAATTATAAGGTGGAGAATTAATTAAAAATTCGCAAAACAGTCTTAACAGTGTTAAAAAAATGTTCCAGACTTAGTTTTGACCTGTTTCTATTTTTATTACATTGTTCAGTGAAATACTGAAATACATCAGGGACATTAATGAGCTTTTCTTTTCAGTGTTATTTTAAAATAGAGCACTGATTGTAAATCGCCCAGAGATTAACTGATGTGTTTGATATCCATTTGAATTCTTCACTGTCATGTGAACTAAACGTAGTTACTTTAATCAGGGTAGAGCATTAGAGAAGTTCATCTGGAGAACGTTAATTCCTCTGTAACCAGGTTTTTATAAAGTGCACATGTGCACGGAAAAAGGCCGCAGACAGGAAAAGTAGTGGAGCATCTGGATGAAACAGAAACTAACAATAAGTGGCAGTAAAGTGTTAGAACAGCACCAAGTGGTCCATTCAAAGACAAAAGCCGTACTGCTTTAATACATTGCCGATAAAATCTACACAGTTTTTTAACCTGACAGTCTACGGGCACATTTTGGGGACTTGAAGAACCTGTTTCTTAAACCTCAAAGTGGCACAATATGGGCATTTTAAGTGCTGCATTAGTTAAACTCACAGTTTGCTCTGTTGTAAAGAGCTGTGCTGTCTGCCTGTTTGTCTCTCTCCGGCACAGACAGTAAAAAATCATTAACAGCCACAGCCTGTTCAGTGGTACTAATATTAAAATGTTCTTCATTGAGTGTTAGGGTTGTCTGATTAAAATTCAGCTAGTTCAGAGAAACCAGGGCACTGCTAATGGTTTTATGATGTTTTAATCAGAACACAGATAAATCTTTACATCTTTAAAAGAAACTGAAGGCACAGAGTGAAGGTAAAGCTCAGAAAGTAAACACGAAACACTTGGACTTTATTTAGCTCAGCTGAAGACACAACATGTTTAGTTTGAATGAGTAAGATTCAACTAAATGCTGTAGAAGTACAGCATTTCTCCAACATCGTGTACAGAAACGTGTCCTTCTACATGAAGGTTCGGAAGGTTTACTGTCAGAAAACCCTTCAAACTCGAGAGCTCGGTGAAAACTACAAACTGTGGTAAATAGAAACTAGCTAAACAAGCAACATGTGCAAAAATCGGACATTTTTCATTCATCGTCATAAAAAC
This sequence comes from Anabas testudineus, assembly GCF_900324465.2. NCBI lineage: Eukaryota > Metazoa > Chordata > Actinopteri > Anabantiformes > Anabantidae > Anabas > Anabas testudineus. Next base: position 22,030,994 of record NC_046619.1, read on the forward strand.
CTCTTCCTGTTTACAACACCTGAAATTACGTTTGAGGTGGACACTCGTCTTAGTCCTGCCCGTCGGCTTCCTCTTGTGTTAGTTTGGTCTGATCCGGTTCGGTCCAGTCTGATCACTCAGGACCAGTTTGTTCCAGTCATGTAGTATCCGGCAGGGTCAGAGAGCATACACTGGTTCTGCTGGTTGGAGCTGCGGTTTTTGGCGTCGATGAGGAGCAGAGGAGAGTTGGAGTAATGGCTGATGATGTCACAAACAGACGGAAAAGACTGCAAAAAAGGGAGTGGTGCTGATGAGAGGTGTGATGAAGATCAAACGTACTTTCATCTGTCTTCTTAAAATTATAACTAAACTACAAACATCATCATATCAACCCAAAAAGATCAGGTACGACTGAAAGATGAGGACCGAGCACTAAACCCTGGACTGAAAATGTAGCATCAGCGCGGTTCATGCAGTTCCTCTAGTTCAACTTCTGGTACAGACCAGATTCATTTTCATATTTACCTCCTGAGCTTTAAGTCCGGTTCCCAGCATGAACTGCTTGTTCTGCTGTCTGATCTGGATGTTGTAGACTTTGTCCTGGTAGAAGACCATCAGGGTGAAGGGCTGGTTGGCCAGCTGCCGGGTGCTGTCCCTCACCAGGTAGGCCCCGTCCTCAACACAGAGAGACAGAGATGGACGTGAATCCCACAGAGAAACAGATGAACTACCAGGAAACTACGTGGGTAAAAACTGGGAAATTGAAGCTGTGCTGATGCTGAACACTCGCTGCCCTCAACACTTCGTGTCCAAGCTAAGTTGTAACCTGTTCATCGAATAATGTCGAATACACAATTTTAAAGATTCAGGGTTTGTTTGGTTCTTTGATGAACCAGAATGGACAGTCGACTCAGAGACGGTCACATCTGTATGACTGATGTTTAGTCTCACCTACTGATAATAACTGTTTTGCATTTTGATTTAAATGTTTTAATCTCCATATAATCTCCATGATGTTTTCAGGTTGTCCGTCTATCCGCAAGTTCTTGTGAACGCAATATTTAAGAAACACTTTGAGGTCATGTAAGTAAACTAACAGCTTGTTTTATTTCAGTGTCGTTGTCAATGACTGATGTGTATATGTGGAACAAATACTGGTCTGTCAGAGAGCAAACATTAACTCATTACTTTATGAGTTACTTAATCATCAGGTACAAATACTGAGTATTCAGTCATTACTTCATGATTGTGACAAATACTTTCTGGGGAATTTAAAATCTGCTCCTCAATAACAAAGCAGAGACTTTGTTAATATTCAGATCAGTCATATTCTGTAGCATGTAGTGATGCAGAAACCCTAAATCTAAATGTAATTCTGTGTAATAATTGTATTAATCAGTCAATATCTAGTAGAAGAAAAGCTGAAAATCAGCTTCAGGTTGTTTTTTAACAACTCACATTTTTAGAACCGTGTTTTTATTGAATCTGCTTTTAAGGGGAAATGTGTCTGTGTGCGTTTTACCTTATTGACTCGTTTCAAACATCCTTCAGCTTGACCTCTGGTCACTTTACCCACGTACCAGTCAGGATTCAGGTCCTAAACACACAAACAGTAACAACTTTATATTTCAGATGGGAAAATGTCCTCACAGTGAACATTAGTTGATTAGTTGAGCAACAAAAATAAGCAGCAACTATTTAAACCTTTCTTCTAAATTCTGGTTCCAGTTTCTTAAATGTGAGAATGTGACGACTGTGTTTGTCACAGTAAAGTGAACGTTCTGTATCAGAGTCCATTATTATAATAAACCTGTAGTTCAGTTAGTTTAGTGGCAGCTTGTGTTTAATAAATTAATTTAAATTTGTTGGAATCCACTGTTCCACATAAATGCATTTAATTACATTAAATACATGTTATAAACTGATTAATATGGAAAAAGTTGTAGTTTCAGCACAAATTCAGATAAATTCTTTAAATAAAAGTAATGAAACCACAATATAAAATACACCAAGTAGTACTTAGTCTTTACGTCATAGTATAATTTTACTGAAACAGCTGCAACTAACAATTATTTTCACTATCAGGTAATCTAAGAATTATTAGTCAGTTAACAGTTTATCAGCAACAAAATAAACCAAATAATTATTTTCTGAGCATAAAAAAAAAAAAAAAAAAAAATTTCAATAATGTAACACTGAAAAAACATTTTGCTGATAAAATCTATGTAATTTGACTTCTGGAAACAGGACCATTCACATTTTACTGCTGTTAACCAGTTTTGTTTGTTGCTACACCGGCGCCACCTACTGTTCTGGGTGAAGACATCATTTATTGTTAAACCATGTGAATGGATTCAAATGGGTTCAGATGTTCTGTAGCTGTTTTCCATGTGATAAGGGGTCAGGGGTTCTTCCTGCTGAATTAAAACATTGTTCTGTAGAAGGATTCTGTGCAACTTGGCAACCCCAAAGTTGCCATTAATAAATAATTAATTAATAATACAAATTCTCACTCTTAATGATTTTTAATCGTCGTCTTCTCTTGTGACTCGGACCTTTACTGGGTTTTGCTGCTGCAGTGCTACACCATGAGTCAGGATTAGGCCATTTGGTGTCTGTATCTGTGTGTGTGTGTGTGTGTGTGTGTGTGTGTGTGTGTGTGTGTGTGTGTGTGCTGTCACCTGTGTGTGTGATGATGACGATGATGAAGATGCGGCTGGTGGAGGAGGAAACGACTGTCGGCTGTCTGACCCACTGAAGCTGCCTCTGTGTTCGGCCATCGCTGCACACACACACACACACACACTCACTCTTTGAGTTTACCTCTGACCATCTCAATAATTTTTAGAGGTGGAAAACAGTGTCCTTAAGTACATTAATGCACCTTTATACTATTTCTTCTGTAATTCAGAGGGAAATACTGAACGTTTTACTGAGACTGTTTACAAATGTTCACACTCTTCCTGCTGAGTCAAAGCCACGTTTCTATACATCTGTTGATTTTAAGATAAAGATTTATGCTTTAAGGAAATTCTCTCTTTTCATGAAATAAATTAATTAAAGCTGCAGTGTGTAAAATTTAGATGGATCTAGTATTATATAGTAGAAACATCACATCTACATCTACATTGATCGTGTTTCCCTTTTTATAGAGGTCGCCAAGTTTCTACAGTAGCCCAGAATAGACAAACTAAACACTGACTCTAGAATCACGTTTTCATGTTGAATTTGGTGAAGCTGTGGCACCTTTTGTAAGATGAAGAAGAATCAGTGTTGATCAGGAAGTCATTCGACCGTAAACAACTACAGCTGTAAAATGCTAAATGCACATTAATGCACAATACTAATCTAAAACATCATAGAGAATGATAACACAATGACAGGGAGCATAAATCATTACCAGTATTTCCACACTGATACTTTTGCATAAGTAAAAGATCTGCTATGTTTGTGTTGTTGTGTTCTTACCGGATTTTAGTTTGTGAGGCAGTGAGCCTGCACCAGGAGGGACACTGGGAGGCAGACTGCTCAGAAACAAACAGAAAATACAGATTATTCATGATACAAGTCAGAAATATTAAAACACAAACGTGTTTGTCCACCCTGTGGAGGTTCTGACCATTACTGATTTACATGAGCTCCCTGTGGTTCAGACTGTTCCCTGCCATTAATAAAACACTTCAGAGACATATTTCTATTTCCAAGAATTCTATTTTTTACTGCATATAATCTGATTAATGTCAGTGGTGGATTAACTCATTTTTGAATAACAGCGAGGCTCTACAGCACAGAGAAATATGGAATAAGATAAATAAAATCGGTTTGAGTCTGGATGTGTGATTTATTCAAAGTAGAAGAAAAATAGAATATGATCCGACACACACACAAAAACTTCACAGGATATCCAGGGCGTCCAGCGCTGACGAGATCTAAGTGAAATAAACATGTTTCCGGAATATTTACATACCTGTCTGCATGGCGTGGTGGGTGCCCAGGAAGTCCAGGGCGGGGGGGCAGATTCTTATTATGGAAGGGAAAGGTGTTGTGCTTAGGAACTGAAAGAGAGAAGCAGAATTAAAAAATAATAATCAACTTAAGGGTTTAATGATCCATTGTTTTATATCGGTGCATCTGGTGGCCTCACTTAGCCAGGCACACAAATAACAGGCGTATGACAAATGAGAAGTATGTGTAAGTACTGCCCGTCCAAAAAAAAAAGTCACCACCTGTATTTAACTTAGCAAACAGGTAAGAGCCTCCACTGGACAATTACTGCATGGATAATCATGTTTCAGCTCCCAACAAGTTATTTAACCCAAACTGAAGCAGTGAGTAGCTTATTGTTTCTTAAGCAACCATGTCAGAAGACGCATCCTGTGGTCGTGGAAAAGATGTTAAACTGTTTCTGCAGGGTCAAAATATTGGTAAGAATTAAAAAACACATCTGAGGAGATGAAACTACTAAAACTGGGTTAAGAACTGTCCAATTGAAGAAGGTCAGGTGGTCTGATGAGTCCAGATTTACCCTGTTCCAGAGTGATGGAGCATCAGGTTAAGAAGAGAGGAGGTGAAGTGATGCATGTATCATGTCTAGTGTCTACTGTACAAGTCTGTGGGGGCAGTGCTATGATCTGGGGCTGCTGCAGTTGGTCAGGTCTAGGTTCAGCAACGTTATGAGTACAAAGACTGAGGTCAGCTGACTACCTGAATATACTGAATGACCAGGTTATTAATCAGTGAATTTTTTCTTTCTTTATGTCACGGACATATTCCAAGATGATAATGTCAGGCTTCATCAGCTCATCAGGGAGCATGACACATTATTACACCTGGATTGGCCACCACAGAGTCCAGACCTTAAACCCACAAAGAGTCTTTGGGATGTGCTTGAGAAGACCTTGTACAGTGGTCCGACTCTCCCTTCATCAAAACAAGATCTTGGTGAAAAATTAATGCAACTCTGGACTTGAATAAATGTTGAGACATAGCAGAAGCTGATTGAAATGATGTCACGGTGAAGCTAAAGGCGGTCCAACCAAGAAATATTAGAGTGTGTGACTTTTTTTTGGACGGGCAGTGTCTCATCTTTCTTTCTAAAGAAACACATCAGAAGTTGTTGAACTTCTATTTTTGAAATTAATTCTGAAATGAAATGAGAGAAAACAGCAAATCTCACCTTCATTTTGTGTCTGCTGAAGAAAAAGAATAAAGGAAAAAGTAAAAAAAACTGCGAATATGACTGTAATTTATTTCTAAACATGTTAAAGAATAAGCTGTATATGTGGATGCATTTTAACGTCACTATCCATATAATAAAATATCACTTACTTCTCTCCCTCCGTTAAACCTGTTAAACCACATACAAAAGGTAAATAAGCAGTTTGAACGTGTTACAGCTGTTTAATGAGGAATCATAAAATTAAAAGATGTTGATATAATGATCTGACTGGATGAAGAACTGTGACTGGTTTGATAAAACACTCGTTCTGACCTGTTGGGAGAGGGTCCGGCCGAGGAGCCACTCCTGCTGATGGAGGTGGAGCCGGAGGTCGGAGGAATAGGTGGAGGCCTGCAGACACAAAAAAACGTTTGTCAGTCAGGTCTATAAAGTACAGTGTTAATGTAGAGTCACAGCTGCCAGACGTTAGTTAGTTAACATATTTAACATGTAACTATAGGTTATAGTGTCATGTAAGAATGCTACGTCCAAGCTAAGCTACGGTACATTTCCTGCATTGTGGTAGTACTTTTCTGCTAATATTTAATTCCAATATTGCTAATGTTAGAAATATAATGCTACCAAACCCTAACCCTTCATGCTAACACAAGCTAACATTAGCTTTGGGGAAAATGTAATAAAGGTCTTCAGTGTACGGGGGGTTGGTTGGAGCTGAGCCCAGTTCAGAGTGGGCGAGGGACGGGTTAAACCCTGCAGGTCCTGTATCAGGGCGGTCAGAGAATCACTTCAAATCGTACACACTGCACCTTTAACATTTCAGTTTACGCCTTCTTTACGGCTACACAAGTCGAACAATGATGGAAAAACAACGTGGAGTCTGTACTTACTTCCACGGTTGTGAGCCCGGCTGTAAAAAACACAGAATTCACAGTTAGACAGTTATTGATGCACAAACTACAAACATTTACCTCAGTTCTTCTAACAGGATGTCACACTGTAAAGTGTCGCGAGATGACTTCTGTTGTGAATTGGTGCTATACAAATAAAACTGAATTGAATTGAATTAAATGTCAACTGAGAGACATCGTTCACATCAGTTCACTCAGTGTGAACCTAACTCACCCTGTCCACTGTGTTGCGGTGAGGTCCTGTAAAGAAGAGAAAATAAAATGATTTGTCACATAATGTGCATAGATCTATTCTAAAATATACTAAACCACCTCACTGAATTTAAAATGTTTTTTATGGCAGCTGCTTCTGCTTGGAAACGATGAAGAAAACTGGGTCCTGGGTTTAACGTTACCTCTGATGGGGGACGGGTTGGGTCCTGGGTCTCTGCGCGGTTTGCTGTCACGACAGATCTGCGGCGGCGCTGGAGCAACTGAACGAAACAACCAACAACTTTAATCTCTTTTAGTTTAAATAGAAGCAGAGTTGCAAAATAAAGTTAAATCAGAAGCTAAACTACTATATTTAAAAGTGAATGTGTTGTTTTTATGCTAAATTGCTGCTGATTGTCTTTAACATGAACATCAGGGAAAAAAAATCCGCTCCTCTAACGGTTGTTTTAACACATCTAAGTGCAGTTTTAATATTCTGTAAAACATCTGCTGTAACTTTTTGTGTGCACTTTAACATCTTTATGTGATGTCAGAAAGTGACAGGAAACCAGAGCAGAGAGAAAGGGGTGTGAGATACGAGGTTTGCCAGCCGGACTCAAACGTCGATGATGCAGTTGCATCTGGATTTGCAGTTAATTTTGGTTTCATGTTTGTGGTTTCACTCTTGATGTGTTTGTATGTGTTCTGTCTTTAGAGGCTATTCAAAGATGTAGATGAAAACAAGATGATTCTGCATGGTTCTGCAGTTTGTTTGTTTTTCTGTGTAAATTATTGATTATTTCAGTATTTCAGCTTCTTCTTGTCTTCGTCATTTGAGCTTTTGGTCATTTAGAAATCTAACATTAAATTGATCAGAAATACATTGTTAATGTTATACAGGGTATTTAACCATAGGTGAACAGAGGCAGGTCGTCAGCAAACATGTTTTCATGAAGACAAATTAGTGACACCAAACCTCGAGAGTAGAACATGAGAGTAAATTAAATATGTTGAACTAAACTAAAACAAACCAAGATCTTTAAGTACCTCAGTTTGGGAAGTTATGATGATTAACACATGATGGTTTTAATGTTGTGAGCATTGGACTGATTTAATGCTGGTGATGACTGACAGGTGTCCAATCGCACAGTGCTTCACAGCTTGCTGCGTAGTGACAGTAATAACTCAGCTGTTGGTTACTCACACTTTGCTGATGATCGTCCACCACAGCTTGGGGATGGGTCTCTTCTAGACGACTCCCCTGGCTACACACACACACACACACACACACACACACACACACACACAGATACACATGATTAACACCAAGTGCAAACTGGTGTCATGTTTAAAATAATTTACTGAGAATGAGACTCACCATCGGAGCAGACAGGGTGGCGACTGGGGGACGGGGACTCAAAACAGGGGGAAGGCCTGTGGTCCGAACGCGGTTATCTACACAATGACACACAAACATATGTGTCACATGGGTGTAATTATAATTATAATAATAATAATAATAATAATAATAATAATAATAATTGTGTTCTCCAATTATTAGTCTGTGTATTCAGCTATGTCTCAGTGTTACCAGGACAGAGTTGTTTTGTGTCATTTCTTCAAATCTCACAGACATAAAGCTTCACATTTATAGGAAATAAACCAAGATTCTGTTTAAATACCAGCTCAGTTACCGACAGTAAAAAACATGATCGAACATTAGATCACTTCAAGTATTCAGATTAATCACTTATTTAATTCTGGATAAATATAATCAAAAAATGATAAGATAGCAAAAAGTACCATTTATTTTGCATTAACTCCAAATTAATGATGGTGATTTGACGAAATGTGGGATATTGCCTCAATATAATCTACAGCCAAGAATGATTTGAACAAACATGACAAAGATGCATTTCGATGTGTATGTTGTGTACGTATCTTAACCTAATAAAATCCATGTTATATTCATACAAAAACAAGAAAAACTATGTATTTCATAAGAACAATTAGAATCTTCTATTTATTGATTTTTGATATTGATATTAAGTAAAACCAAAACAAATTATTTATGAAACCCCGTAGTGTAGCGCTGACATACCGTCTAGCAGCTGTCCACCCACAATTTCCCCAAGGGGATCAATAAAGTATTCATTATTATTATTATTTTTAATTTAACCATTAAAATGACGTCATCCTAAGACTGTCAGGGTTCAATCACAGCATAAAAATGATTTAATTTATGAACCTTTTACAAACACAAGCAAACGTACTTTTGTTTTTTAAACAGGAAGTAGGTACATTGTCACACGTGTTCAGAATAAATCCGACTTCTGGCACAGATCGGTTCAAGTGAACTCTGTCCTCATTGTGTAGTAGACAGGAGACAGTTCCAGTCTCGCAGAAACACTTAGTAACCAGCTCAGTGCTACAAACCAGATTCACCACAGCCTTCCCTCTCAGTGTGTTTCCTGTTGTAACAGTAGAGCGTGGTGTTTGAAAACTCGTTCTCTTGACATGTGATGTTGTTACCTATGTAATCATCATCTCCAGGGGGCAGGGGGGGGCAGAGCTTGTGAGGCAGGTCCTCTGGAGGTTCTGAGGGAGGAGGCTCGTAATCGTTTCCGTCCACGTCCTCATTTGGGGACTCGTAGTCTCCCCCGCTGACGTCCTCATCACCACTGAATGGACTCTCATAGTCGTCGTCAAACTCTTCATCGTCCTGATGGAGTGAAGGAGGGACAGAGAGGACATGTAAAGAAGGTCTGTGATCCAATCAGGAGACAAATGCCCCCATACCTGAGGTGCATCACTTCCTTTTCAGACAAAAGCAGAAAAGTGGCTGCTTTCATTTTTAATTTTACTAATTTCCAAAAAAACATAAATGTGTTGTGTAAAAATTAAAAATAAAAACCAATGAAGTGAAGTAATAGTTCCTGCTGTGGTTGTGGGTCTATATGAACCTATAAGAGTAATATTTCCATGGAAGCTGCAACACATCAGCGAAAAGGCATCTGACCAGAACTGCAAACAACCACTGGGGTTGTAATCACTCCCAAAAACCATCTGGTGAACAACATGCAGGCTGCAACAAAGTGTTAGTATGTTTCTGATGTTTCTACAACAAATGTAGTTTTGTGTTGTTTGGATGAGTGTTGCAGATTTTAATGAAAAGGAATTTAAAAATAAAACAGGACAGATGAACATCAGACTTACGAACTCGTCTTCACCCCAGCCTTGAACTTCTGCACCGGGGTCTGTCGAGAACAAAGCAGCAAGTTAGCAGCTCACATTTTAATATACTGATATTGTTATTTCCTGTCTTTAGGATGAGGTTTTATTCATCCTGTTACAGCTGCACAGAGAGAAATGAAACACTATTTGAACTAATTAAAACTCTGTTTTAAAGGGGAACCCAAAAATGAATTGAGATCGCGTACTAAAGAACTAAAGAACTAAAGCTAAGTGATGCTGTGAACTCATTTCCAGCTCATCTTTGCTTTTGCTGCCTTGATTCTTTACCTGGTTCGTGATATTTGGTTGTTGTTCTGTGATGGAAACAAAAACAGAGAGAATAACCATGAGAAACAGGAGGACTGAAGCCAGCGTGGATCATTTACTGCTCTGATGTGATGTTTTATTTGAAACATACTTTTTACCAAACAAGCCTCCTCTCTTCTCCTCCTTTTTTCTGATTTCAACACTGATCTTAGAGATTAACCTGAGGAGACATAAACAGACACTTCAGGGTTAATCAAGCTCTGGTGCAACATCTCTTCTTCATGTAAACTTCTGAAGTAATTATTTTTACCTTCAGAAGTTATTATCACCGACTATGGATCCACAATTGACCTGATCTGTTCAAGTTTAAGTATTTATTGGTTTACTGAATGGTCCTATGAGACACAGGCCCTGGACTATTACCAGTTGTTAGAAAATCAATTAAAGTCGGCACATTATGCTTAATTTAGGGTTTATGTTTTATTCTGTGTCTCCACTGGGCTTCACTACACCCAGTTATAGCACAGACTGTAAACAGCTGCAGCCTTTAAGCACCATGTTAATCACTTTCTGTGAGACCTGTCTGCTCAGGTACTCGGGCTGGAGCTGGTTGCTCTTAATGCTAGTGCATCACGGTAGCGCTGTTAAGTCCACCACAGCAACCTTCCCCCAGAAACAGCAACATTTTGGAGAGTTCGGTCCATCAGCAGCAGGAACCAGGGGGAAAAGGAGCAGATACCCTCCACACACCCCCCAAAGAAAATCCCTGCTTGGGGGTGTCATTCTGAAGGAGTGGCTGGATCCACTCACCATTGGTCAAACACAGACACTACAGCTGTTTCATGTGTTGCTTCATTCACAAAATAAGGAAATATTCTGGTATCGATACCAGGATGACAGGAGGATATTTCACATTGGTTTTTCAAAGAGCAAGAAAAAAATAAAGAGACTGTGAATGGGAAGGGGGAGAATTGGTAACGAGAACAAAATCTAAAGAAATGAAACCTCCGTTTCATGGTACCTGCTTTCTAAAGCAGAAATATAAAACATTCAGCAGAGTTAATGTAGAGACAGAGGTGAAGGTTTCAGTTTCATTTGTCTTTTAAATCACTTATTAGATTTAACTCGAAGGTCAGTGGTCGGTAGTAAATACAAAGAACAGGATGATGAGTTTTTAATACTCTGCTTCAAATATCACTATCATTAAGTTCTTTTGAGTGCAGCCTTCCTGGGCTACCTTCTTCTTCGGAAATGGTGGGAACACAATCAGGGAAGTGTAAAACACACTTTTAGTTCCTAGAAGTTTCTTGAGAAAGGTTCCTCTATTTCCAAAGTATCTGGACCTTTTAGTGTAAACGCACCCGATAAGCTGATAAGTGAAAAGTCAGTTCACATGGACAAAGAAATGAGGTGTGAAGGCCTGAGCATCAGTGAGTTTTTACTGAGACAAACCGCGACTGTCTAAACCACAGAAGGAGTGCTGTGGCACAGCTCACAGGCCATCACATCCTGCTGAACATGAAGGCTGCAAAGACCGAGAGAGAACTCATGCTAACCTCATAACCACAGTCAAGCATCTATAATCAGGACAAAGGCATCAGAACTGGATCCTGGATTGATGGAAGGTCACTTTGTCTGATTAGTCAGTTGTGTATGTGTGTGGAGGGAAGTTCTTCTCTGGGCCCATGCCACCTATCTAACCACTGCTGCAGACCAGACCTTGATGCTTCATGATAACAGTGATAAACTATATGAAACTGTAAAGCTACGGTTTATGGAACTTCTGGAATTAGAAGATTGGGTGGTGCTCGAACCACTGGCAGCTGGGGGCTGAGAAGAGAACCTGTTTCAGACCGCTTGAAAAGAGGTACTGCACAAAGGCCTATTAGCAGTTCTTGGAATTGTGAATTAACTAAAACTAGTACAGTAGCGCCCCAGAATAAATCTGAACCTGACATCATCCTTTTAGTCCAGTTATGAAGTCTCAGCTCAGACTTCAGTGTGTTCAGATGCTGGGCAAAGACCAGCTGTGGGTGGTGTAAAAGTTAAATCTGAAGCAGAACTCACGGAGCGTGGAGTTTGGGGAACTTCTGGAGGTCGTTATCAGTCAGATTCTGCAAAAAGAAAACCAGCGTGAAGACGTGATGCGGTACCGCACAGTGTGTTTACACCATTTCAATGGGAGAGTAATCAAAAGCTGCTTCCTCGTTTCCTTCCCTGTTCCCTTTCAGCCCATAACACCTCCTTACCTCCTCCTTTTTTCCATGCATCCTACTCCACCATCTGTCCTTTTTTACCTTCATTATTTCTCTACCGCCTCTTTCCCTTCCTACCCTTTACAAACTCCTTCTGTCCATCCCTACCCCCCTGGCCTTATCACTGTAAAGTGCCTTGAGACGACGTCTGTTGTGATTTGGTGCTTTACTAATAAAAATTGATTGAATTGAATTGAACTGAAATTCTTTTCAACATTCTTCCTTTTCTCCTTCTGTCCTTTTATACCCTCTTGTTTCCTTCTCCACCTCCTCTCTAACCTCCATTTCCCTTTTCTGACTCATTCTTCTATTTTTCAACCCCTCTTCCTTCCCTCTGTTTTAACCAGTTTTACCCACCTCCTCAACTCCACCTCCTCACGTCGCATCCTCTCCGTACCTACTTCTACGCCTCTTACAGTTCTTTATCGTTTTATTAATTTATCTTCATGTAAATGTTGGTTTTGTTTGTGAACTCACCACGAATCTGGAACCATTGATGGAGTTCTTCAACACTGTCTTGTCACAGCCGGACAGATTCATCTGTAAACATTTTAAAAACAAGTAAACCCAGTGTTTGATTTACCACTTAAAGGCATTTTAACAGGTATTTACAGTCGTTTCCTTTCAGCCTTCCACCTCTGAGCTTCTCTCTCCTGTCCGACCGACAAACATAACATTTACATTTTTAGAAAAGTCAAACTGCCACCACTGTATGTTGTCATTGTATTTGATCTCAGATTATTTTTGGTAAAGGTTGTGTTGAGCTCTGCTTACTGTTGTGGTTTTCCGTGCCCTGGTTTACTTCACTTTTAACATCATATTTCTTTTTTATTGTCACAAAAGCGATCAAGTGTTTATTTCCATAAATGAGATTTTGTTTTTTTTAAAACATGTTGTAATTTAACACTGAAACAAACACAGACATCCATGTTTATGTTGTAATGATGGTGATAGATACATTTATATTTAGTATTTTAGTCATGTATCTCAAATTGAAGTGAGAACATTTTTATTTTATTTTATTATTTTTTGCTTTTCTGTCTGGTGCAACCTGTAAAGTCCTAAACGACTCATATACACTGTGCTGTGTATGTCTCATTAAACGCTGTATCTTTGCCCTACAATGTACAGGATACACCGACCCTAAGTAATACAACAAGTGTAGAACAGAATGTACTGTATATAAAATGTAAACAGTAATACTGTTGTCATTATTCTCTTTCCTATCTTTTATTTGCCTCGCTGATTTTATATTTCATGTTTGCAATAATAGTACTGCTGCAAGTATTATGATGAACAATTAAAAAATGCTTTATTAATCAACTTGACAAATATAGCAGCGATTTTGTAGAGGAAGCACGGCCACATGCAAGAACCAGACGTATGAAAGCATTCACTCTATATAAAAATATAAGGGTTTGAATGAGTGACTTTTACATGTTGGCATGTTCAAAAACTCACAAAACTTACAAGAGCAGATGCTTAATTTAATACTTCATGACTTGAATTTTGTCCTGACCTGATGTGGGAACTATTTTTTCCTTTCTAAACTATGTCCAGTCAGTTCCGTTAGTTTCAGACTTCACTTCTAAACACATCTAGAGGAAAACTACAAAGGATGTACCTTTTCACTTCTGATTAACACTACTGATGGAAAATATCTCTAAAGTTTACCGTTTGTCTGTGGTACAATTTCTACTGTTGCTCAGTAGAGCACTTCAGTAAAACTATTGCTATTTGCATACGTCTCTGGCAACCGCACAGAAATAGTCCTTCCTTGCTCACTTTGCATGGCTCAAGGTTGGATTTTCCATTCTCTGTCTCCCCCCACGAATACACGTTCTCCATAGGATCAGAACTCCAATGCAACTTGTGATCTGCAGCATAGAGTTCATTTGTGTCACATGCATTTTGGCAAGTGTGAACCAAGATTTGAGATAAGAGCAATGGCACAGAAAAAACATCTGCTTCATTAAAGTCATAGGCAACAGCAGTGATCAGTCCACAGGCTACAGTACATTGTAAATGTAATATCATTTACAATCAGGGAGCACAACATAGTTCAACATATACTATATGATTAGCTGAACTTGTGGTCCAGAGAGTCTGTAAAATATTCTATATGTCATTTGTGCAACGTGTTATAATGACCCATAGTAACACAATCCTGAATGCATGGCGTAGACAGCGCGTAGAATCTGGTGTTCATGTCACGTTGGGGCTCATGTTTACTTGCACTGAAAGGGTTTTCTTAACAAGCACAGAGAGGGGAAGGGAAAAATGTCATGTTTCTGTTTTTATCTGTTTGATCATAAGTTTTAAAAAAGTTTAAAGAATACGCAAAATCTTGGTTATATATTGTAACCCCAGCTTCTACGACTACAATTGTAGTAACAGCATAAGAAGCTAAATTGTGTTTCAGTTGTGTTTGCTTGATATATTTAAACGTTTTCTGCAGCAATGCTTTAGTTTGGAGCTTTCTGTGGAGGGTCTTACATGTATAATCTGCAGAAAATAGAACAGAAGTCTAGCGGCCAGTGTAGACAACTGAATGGATTAAAATAGAAACTTTATGGTTGTGTGACTCACGCGTATAAAAAACACAACTGACGAACTGATGTTGTTGGTACATACAGTGTAACATATTGTAGTTGATGCAACCGTAGTAATTATGACACTACCAAAAGAAGGAGTTCAGTTGCATAATATATAGAACAACAAATTCCTTGTTAGGAAGAAATCGGGGATGCAGCACAAAACCCAGGACTTCCCTAAAGGAGACCAGTGTATGAGTTGTGTGTGAAGCGTTTTGTGTTTTAACCATGATGGTTTATATGTCAAATAATGTCATGTAAATTTAAGGAAGCACACATTTCAACCTGAACCACAATTGTTTTACTAATCAACGTAACCAAACTGTCATGGTTTCATAGTTGTAACCAGCTCTTACCAGTGTTCATGAAGAAAAAGACAGAAAATGCATCACTATGTCTTTTAAGAAACAACCGCCACAGGGTTTATTTGAAAAGACACTCCTATGGGTTGCATGACTGGTTAGTGAGAGGTTGAAGGACTTGTGTGATGTGATGATTTCTTCACAGGATTTCAAACATCTGGGAAAGAACTCAGCTTGCCCGTATGCATAAACTTGCATTAGTCTGGAATAGTATATTCCGGATTATTCCGTCACTGGTAAGCAGAGTCAAGCAGCCAATTCTATTTTGTTCTTATTCCATGTGACAGTGTTTTAAGACAAGTGTGAAATTTTTGGAGATGAGATTTTGGACTCCCTGGTCACTCAAAACAGTGAAAATGGTTTGTTGTTGGTCAACAGTAGTTTTGTGGGTAAAGGTTTAGCCAAGCTGAACTCTATAGAGATGCTTCCTCACCCTTTCCTCACCCTAAATTTACAAACTGCTGTGCAAACACTGGAAACATTGGAACAAAAGCCTGTGTCTCAAGGCCAGCTCTACTGTATGTTTAACTGGTAACCAGTCTGGAGAGAGTGCAGGAGAACAAGGCTTTCTTACTGGTATCAGTGAGAACTCTCTCTGCTTCATTTTGGACTAGCTGCAGGGGAACCAGGGATAAAAAGAGTTGCAATAATCAAGAACAACAGCTAATTAACACTTGCCAGACCATCCCCACTTCGCTGGGAGAATAAAACTGTTGGATTTGTGATGTTAAATAAGCTGCTGCAGTTCAAAATTTATGTGTACAGGCATTAAGGTCTGTAAACCAAAAGCATTTGGCGAAATCCACGAGGAAGCTCTCAGGACTGATGATAAGGAGTTTAGTCTTATTCTCATTTAGTTGAAAAACTGATCTTATTCATCCACCCTTTAGCATTGTCAACACAACTTAAAAGAGACTGTGTGTGTAAGTGTAATATTGGTGTGTATTATTAGTAGAAATAGTAAAAAGTGCTACGTTTTCTAAAAACAGACTTCAGTGGTAGCATACAGTGAAATGACATGGAGCCTAAGACGGAGTCATGTGGTACACCACGACACAATGGCACAGAAAGGTGAGAAATGTCATATTTCAATAGGTACTGATCTACAGTATGTTTCAAACATGGTGTAAACCAGTGATTCACTGTGAATGTCTTTTGACCTACATGCTTAGTTTAGTCAAATGACAATAGTTAGTCAGTTGTTAGGTATAGCAGAGCCGGCTGCACTGTGGTGCATTCAGAACCCGACTAGGATTTGTCCAGGATATTGTGTTTTTCTATGAAAGAGATGGGGAAGTTGTAAGAGAAAAGCTATCTCAAGGTCTTTGGAAGGGAAAGATCATTTTGAGATGGGGCAGAAACTGTTGAGTACAGTTGGGTCTAAATTTGGTGGATAAAATGCAGTTGCTTAATAGAAAAAAAAGACACAGTCCAACTATGTCAAAAATGTGTTTGCAACAGTAGGCGTCATATGCAAAAATAATACTGTGCACAGAAGGTGGGGAAATAGGTTCATAATTTCAAGGGCAAGAGTCAATATATGAAATCTGTGAAACCATTTTGCATATCAGTGATAGTTTTGTCTTTCCTCCAGATAGTTTTGCATCTCTTTGTGGTCATTTTGCTTCTTTGTGGTTGCTTTCCATACAGTATATTTGTGTTTTTTTGAGTCTCTTTGTGGTCTACTTGGGTGTCTTTATAGTTATTTTCCATGTCTGAGAAACATTTGCATATTTTTGTTGTGTTTTTTTCTGTCAAAGGTTTCTTTGTTGTCATTTGACTTTTCAACATTAATATATATTAGTTGCTTTTGGTCCACAAGTCCTGTGTCTGGACCCAATTGGCTCATTCAGGAATCCAGTGATACTAATAAGCCAACTATAACTTTCTGACTCTAGTATAGTGCACAAACTAATCAGATTCCAGGAGGGACTGAGACAACCACTGGCCCTACCTGTGAAAATAAGGCACCTGTTCTCTACTAGTTTCCCAAATCATCTTTGAAGGTTAACATTAGTGTATGTTCAACACACATTTTTAAATATTAGATTGAGTGTTGACTGGTAGAAAATAACGTATCTGTAAATGATCTTGGTGACCAGAAAGAAAGAAAAAGATTTTGAATGGGGGTCTCACCCTCTTGAGGTAGTCTGCCAGCTCCCGTGGGCTCCACCCCATTACTTCTGATCTGGACGGCGTTCGGTCCGCACACATACTATGACGAGACCACCATATGACGTGCACCTGGAGATGAGTTCTGATTGTTCACCTTTGCAGTCTTTTAGAGGTTTTAAGTTCCTGGTCCTGCTTTTCGTCCACCGTCTACACTCAACTGACAGTCAGGCCTCGTTCTTGACACTCTGCGAAATGTAAAACCAAACTTCTCTTAAACTCTCAGAGAGTGAACAATAACTGTCAGTTGTCTTCAGAAACTTTGACTTCCTCAAACCCCTCTAACCACTGTCTAGCTCTTTAAGACGCTTTCCACGTGTAGAAACCAGAAAGGATTAAGCAAAGTGCAGGCAGACATGTCGCAGTGGACCCAAAATGGCTTCCTTCTTTCTCTTTCTCTCTCTTCTACTCTTACATTCTCTATATCTTCATCTCTCTTTGCTTCCTTTTCTCTGCCCTTCCCTCCCTCTTTCTCTCAGAGGAAGTGACTGTGCAGAGGGGGGGTGATGAAGGCGACATCATCGTCCTCCTCCCCCCTCCTCGTCTGACCGCAGAGCGGAACAGGCGCTGAGCTGCACCCACTCGCTGCAGCTCAGCGGCTGACATGAAACTCAGTGAAAAAACCTTAAGAGGAAGAAACAGACTCTGGGTCGGTTTCAGAGATCAGGCCGATCATTGTATCGATGTAACACCGACTCCAGGTCAGTTTAATGATCATTTGCATGAAAACTGCAACTTGAATGAAGCTTGATCAGTGGTGGGAAGTAACTAAGTACACAGTTGATGTATTTGTACCTTACAGAGAGAGATATTGTACTTTCTACTGCACAATATCTACATCTGACAAGTATCTGGTATTTACATGGAAACATTCATCCACGTTTCCAAATAAGCTTGGACACCGTAAACTGTAATATTTCGTTTCTTTTTAAACGTTAATGCACATTCTGAATGAGCAGAAAGAGAAAATCGCTGTCGGTGAACATGGTTCTAACATGTAAGTGGCTCTGGATAAGAGCGTCTGCCAAATGACTAAATCTAAATGGTTTGTTGTGCTGCGTCAACAAACACAAGTTAAAACTCTACCAGAGAAACAGAGAATAAAACTGTCCAGTGGTCACAATGAGACAAAATTGAAATTGTTGTAACTCTGGGCCTCAAATTCACGGATGTGTTAAAAAGTCTGGATACGGTGCAGCTGTTCAGAAACAGTGGCCATTAAAGTATCTTTAATTAAAAAACCCAGCAGTCAGTTAGCTAGTGTTAGCTAGAAGCCTCTAAAAACTATTCCAGTTCCTAACTTTTACTGTTACTTTCATTAACGTATGTGTCATAGTGTTTATGTTAGCTTTATGCTAGCTAACATGCTAACGAAGCACCAAATCAACTCACTTTTCTTTATAATTTGTGAAAATGACTAATTAAATGTAGCTGTTTCATTTAATTATTGCATTTTTGCGTTAATGACAACTGAGGTGTGATTTGTGATTCAGATCTTGAAGACTTGAGAACTTGACATATTAAATTGGATCTTAAAACATTTACTGACTTCGTGATGATCCCTAAGGTGACACATCATCACTTGAAAAGCATTTTCACCACCGGATCACTGGGACACTGAGGAAAACGGGACAACTCTCAGGCCGGTTCTGCAGCCTCTGTTTTGTTTGGTTTTGTTTTTTAACCATGTGCCTTAAAAAAGGTTTATTCTAGATGGATGGACGTCCTCCTTCTCAGGAAGTGGAACTAACACTGAATCATCTCAGTGTGTCTTTTCATGTCTTTATGTTTAACTGGGTTGTGACTCTGTTGGGTCTGATCAGACCAGATCTGGGCTCAGCGAAGGCTTCAGTCCCACCTCCCCCTGTGATCATCCTGCCTGAATGGGGCTGTGCTGAGATTCGAACTTTCCAACTTCATCTGCTTCACTTTGGTTTTCAGTATCAGCTCCTGCCCCACAGTTATTTAACTCATCTGTTTCTAAGAGCGTCATAGGAAAACCCCTCATCTCCTTCCTCCTCCGTCGTTCACAGTGGGTTCTTCAGAAACTCATCCTGGTGATTCAGAGACATATGAACAAGGTGCATGCTTTATAAAAATAAATGCCCACATGCAGAAGCAGCGGTGGCAGATGATCGTAACAGTGCCACTGCAGCATGAAAATGCTAATTAGAAACTGTCACTCCAGCTCTTCGGGCCCTCTCACATGCATCTTCCATTCATCATAAATATTAAAATAGTTCAGGAGAAGAGGAAAAACACATTATAACACAGAACATAATTAATATGTCTTGTTTTTCCTCCATATTCTAAAACTAACTAGTCTCAACAGTGAGTTTGAACCATTGCAGATGATCCGGAGCAGCTGTACAACGCATTGATAATCATTCCTCTACAAAAACACAAGAAATTATTTTTATAAACATATTAGCAACAAAACAGTCAGATAATAATAAAAAAAAAAAACACATAGAAACAAGTTACAAGATGATAACGGATAACAGGATGTCCAGCACATATGGAGTTAATTTAGTATATTAAGCATTAATCAAACATTGAATATTGATTAGACTTCAAAAATCAAAAATCATGAATTAAACCTAAGACTAAACCTAACAAAGATTCAGCTGTGCTGTGACAGCTGTCAAAGGTTTTTCCATCATGGTTGTTTTCTCTGTTAAGAATTTACCAACTAGTCGATTTAATAACTTATAATGTTCCTGATCTCTGTGATGGATTTCTTTTGGTGATTCTAAACATGTGAAATCACCTCTGACGACTTATGAATGAGCTAAAACTACGTTCAGTATCCCTGAGAGTTTGTTGTTTGTCATTTGTTATTTTCTTAAAGCATTTTTATTATATTGAGACCAGTACTCCAGTGTCAGTGTTTTATTCTTATTATTATTATTGGTATTCTATGTATTTATTCTTTTATGTCTTTAGTCTTGTACAGTTTTTGTTTATATTTTGGAGACGACTTTTAATAATGTGTCTGATCTTCTGTTTGATTTTTTATAAGCGTGACACTAACTCTGGCACATTTGCAATGATGTTTATTAATGTGTGATGTCAAAGTAAAGTAAAGCAAGAAATATATGAATGAAAATGGAAACATACAATATATATCAAAGCTAAAACTACTATTCTCTCCAACTACTTTTGGATCTGAGTGACTGTGAATGTGTCTGTTCAGAAATAGGAAAACATGATGGACGAGATTAGTGCTGCTGTTTGTGAGGCGCCTCGGTCTGGTCATTAATCAGCAAAGTGTTGCGAGAGAAGAAAGCAAACTTCCTCTTCTACTTCCTGTTGATCAAACTGGGTCTCTCACTGCTGCATCAAAAAAAGAAACACTCAACACAACTTCACTCACAACCGAGAGAAACTAAAACTCTCAACATCCCCAAAAAATGTCCCCTGTAATTTTCCCAGTTCAGCAGTTTTAAAACACAGTTTGACAGGATCCTCACAAAGACAACACAGCTGCAACGTTACGCTATAGAAATATTATTAATTAGCAATTAACTTCATTTTGAGTCATTTTACAAGCAAAAATATCCCAAAACTATTGGATTATTTGCTGCTTTGTGTTAGCGTGAAAACGCACTGAAGATGTTTTACAGATTAACTTATCTGCAGAATCATTTGTGGTTAACACTGATAAAGATTAGTCAGCGGCAGTAAATAAACCACAATGTGACATGTTGTAATGGAAATTTTTGTTGAAGTGACCTACATCATGTGTCCACATCTGAAAACTTAAAGCACAGAAACACTTTTTGAGATATTTTCCTGTTTCATCATCCCACAGCTGTCGTGCACAGTCAGAAACAAGCAGCTGGAACTGAAAACATGAAGGTTTAAAGACAAACAGATTCTTTTTAAAGCTTTGACTCTGACTTTATGATATTAACGTTGAGACTTCACTTGTCTGTAAAGTTTCTGCTCTTTTCTGTTCTGTGATGACGTCACTGCAGAGATAACGGTCATTTATTTCTCAACATCAACCAGCAACTAATAACTTAGACCTATTATTAGCAATTATCTGCTGATCAGCTCCTTTCATTTACCTAAAGGTTGATTAAATATGTATCTGACACATTCAGTCATTATTCTTCATGAGCAGATGTTCACTCTGTCGGATTTATTAGATCTCTGTAAACATTGCACAGCGGTGTTACACAGTAGAGCATCTTCCTGTGCAGAAGATCTTTGTATTTAAGGTACTTCGGGTGACAGCGTTTTCTTCAGGCCATGTAATGATGGGATGTAGTTTTTGCTCTGCTACGTTTATCTTACAAATCAATGATTCATACGAAGAGTTTATAAAATAAGAAGAAGCCAAATACTCTGTGAAATCCAGGTGGTGAAGTTTTTCTTTCTTATTTATGCAAAAACACCAGATGTTTCACGGTTCCTGGATCTGTGGCTTTTGCTCTCAACAGTTTTGACTTTAAAAATTGAGGTTTGGCGTCACGGTGACAAACTGGACAATTTATGAAACATTGAGAAAATAATCAGCGTATTAATTTGTAATTAATCAGTAGGTAAATAAGGGAAGTACTGCTTAATACACGAGTGATAATATTACAGTAGATTTTACTTTTAAACATTTACCTCTTCTGACTTTTACTTGTTGTGGAGTATTTCCACATTGTGGTGTTTGTACTTTTACTGAATGAATTTCTCCACTGCAGGAAATAACTCAGAGTATCAGAGTTTATCTGATGACTCGATGGTTCTAAAAGTTATTTTTAGTTTAGTAAAAGGATCAATTTTCCCCCAAAAACAATGCGAAACAGATAAACTCTGTATTTGTTGATTATGATGCCACCTCAAGGTGTGAAGAATGAGCAGCTTCAAAACAAACTGGTTCCTGATCCGTCTGCTCTTTGCTGCAGCTGTTATCACTTCCTTCTCGGCCTCTGCACAACATGCTGGTGATGTGTCCAAGTTCCAGAATTAAATTAAATTTACAACAAAATAATCATTTTAATTTGGGAAACCTTATTTTTGCAAAAATACTAGAGACACTGTTGTCTGAATGGTTTTTGGTACGGAGGAGCCCAAGTTTCCTGAAAGACAATGCTGTAACGCGGCGTTTCTGCACAGCATTGATGTACGGCCTGTAGGACGTCTTTGTGTTTGATGTATGTTGTCACACTGTCTTTTATCATACACACATTATTCTGCATCACTGTGCTGTGACTGTCCTATAATGACCAAACTTCTACTGTTGTCCTCCCTCAGCTGTCAGAAAAGCAAAAACCTCCCAACCTGAGTGTTTAAACCTTCAAATAATCAACTAATAATCGTGTCTGATGGTGAGAGGGGAGCTTCGCTGCATCAGTGTTTAATGAAGCACAGAATCTGACGTCTGCAGTTTGTCGTGTTAATTCAGTCTGAAGGCTTCACAGATGAGTCACAAACCATTGTTTCCTCTTTTAATGACATCTGCTCTCAGCATTAATAAATTACTGACGCATATGTTTATTTATAGAATTATGTTTGAATGTTCGTCACTACCTCAGACTGTTCAGAATTATTTCCAAAGTAAATTCAAATTTTATTCATGTTCTGCCAGAATCTGAACGTCTTCATCTTTCACTGTTTTAATAATCAGGTTAAATTTAGGTTCAGTTCTGTATAATTCATATCTACACATCGTTTATCATTCAACTTCTCAACTCAAGTGTTGACTGTTGAACAGCTGCAATAAATATGAAGGATTATTTTTTTGTTATCATGATGTCATATCATTTTCTTAAGGTTCTTATAAAAGCTTTTTCAAAATTCTGTATAAAACTGATACATGTTAAAATAACTGAATTATTTACTGTGCAAACCAGTAAATACAGAACCTGGTTGCAGACAAATACTGAAGACTAGAAAGGAGGAAAATCCTGACACCTTCCTGGAGGTTAAAAGTCGAGCTCCGGCCTGTAGCAACGTAGCAGCTCATAGATCAGAAAACAAAGAGTTACAAACCAAAAACAAAAAAACTGTTTATTAAAATCATAACGTGCAACAGACGTGGAAAATCAAAACAAAAACTGCAGCTTTTTGAGCTTTTCTTTCTTCTTGATGTCAAAATCAACACATCTAAATTCAGTTGGTGTGCGTTATTCCCTCTTTATTTACGTTTGACACAAATTTTAAACTTTACAAATTAAAATGATCTTATTGGGAATCTTTGTGTCCAAACTTGTTTAACTTGTAAAATTTTTGTGTTTATGCTGGAAAGAAGATGAAAAGCTCAAAGAACTGAAGGTTTTTTTGTTTTAGTTTTTTAGCAACTTAAAGGAAAGTTCTGCAGTTTTATTTTTTGGTCTCATTTCTGTGTCTGTCCATCGTTTCTCTCAGTTCTGACAATGTTTCATTCAACAGCTTCAGCTGAAACCTTTCAAATTCACCTTTGACCTGATGTGTTTACTGAACAAACATCATTTTATCTCTGACAGTAAGCTTCTGGATTCAAAGTGATCAGAACTGACAGGATGAAGAAAACTACCAAAATAAGAGCCTGGTTCTAAATAAAACATCTGATCCAGGACACTGAAAGGGGCCGTGGAGTAATGACCACATCCTGCAGCAGGATTCCTCCGTCTCGTGTTTAGAGTCTGATTCTGGTCTGAAACTCCACCTGACCGAAGAGGCTGGAGCAGAAACCAGATCCCCATCCTGCTGTGAGGTCGTCATCAGTGACTCTTCTTGGATGAGCCAAAGCCCGAGAAACCCATCACTGCTGCCATCTCGTCATCCTCCTCAAAGTCCACGTCTTCTTCCGCTCGTCGCTTCCTCTCCTTCTGTTTCTCCTTCTTGTAGGCCTTTGCCTTCTCCTCCTGACAACAACAACACAGGTGATAACAGCAGCTCTGTGTTTTTTTCTACTGTGCAGAAACAATGATGACCTACACTCTGTACGGCCCCTGAACACAGCACTAACACACAGTAATAACGTAATGTTACGATTCAATGATTGGTCGTCTAGCAGCAAATAACGCCAGATGTCTGGGTCACTGTCTCAAATTTGCAGGCGCCAGGAATTTATTAATGTGAGACTCCACCATGAGAGTCATGGGTGGGGAGGGAGGGCTCGTGCCACAGCTCTCTCTTCCCAAATCATGACAACCCTAACAATTACTGAGGCCACTAGGCCACTAGAGCTTTAGAAATGTTTTTAGACCCTGGTTCTGATCGGAGTCTTGACACAAACTGTTACTTTAGAGGTCTACTTGACCTTTGACCCTCAAGCTGTGTGTCTTTCGAAATTATGTCCGTCATTCGTTCATTTTTCCACAGGTGGATTATTGTGTGTAGAAAACTGCAGTTTGATCCATTTAAAATTAAATCTACAAAACAATAAAACAGCTGAGGAGAACAGATTTCCCCCGAGTCTATCACCTGGACATGTGCTTCGTCTCAGATTGTACAACATTATAAATCTCCCCTCCTCACCTCCTCCCGCAGCTCCTTCATGCGCTCCTCAAAGTCGTACTCCTTTTGCTTCTCTTCCATTTTCTTCTTGTTCACCTCAAAACGTTTCTTCACCTGATCCAGAGACGAGCGCTCCACCCGCATCGACATGCCCAGGTTCCTCTGGTCTGCACAACACACACAGTTACTATGGAAACTGACAACGAACCCATTTATCATCAGAATCATGTCTCTGACGTGAACTCACGTTTTTTGCCGTTGATGTGATCCAGAAAGTTGATGGAGTCTTTCACCACACAGTCACAGACATTACAGTAATAACTGAAACAGAAGAAGAATCTGTTTTTATTCTTTTTTGTATGTTTCTGACTTCCTTTAAATTTTATGTGATGATTTAAACTTTTACATTTTTTTATAAAAAAGCTCCCAAAGACACTGTCACTTCCAGATGACAAAACAGAAGATGTTTCAAACTGAACATACCCGCCCATTTCAGCCTGAGGAGTGGTCTTAGTGATGACGATGGTCTTCCCCAGCTTGGACTCCAGGTCCACCTTATAGTCTCTGTGTCGCAGGAGGTCCCGCTTAACTGGCGGAGCCGTTTTCCCTGAGTGAGAAGAGATGAAGATAATTTGTCAGTCAGTGGGAAAATTATTCATTATCATCAATATCTGTTATGAGTCCAGCTCAGGTGGAGCCAACAGGCTTCATCCACCACAGTTTGTGTGGATTCAGTTGGAGGAGACAGAAATAAACAGAATTACATACAAGCTGTATATATGTTAATATGGTTCACAGTCATTTTTTTATGTCTCTAGTTTATTTTTTATTATTGAGGGCTGATATAGAAACATGGAGTTAGCAGCTTATTGTTGCTTTATCTGGTTAAAATGCAGCTAAATAACCAAACCCGTCTAAAAGGGGTCAACCTCTTTTTTTTAAAGAGATGTATTTGAATCTTCTCACCATCTCGCCTATCTTTCTCTCTCTCCTCCGCCAGGCGTTTCTGAGCGAGGTTCTCATACTCGTCCTTGTCCCACTTCCGACGGAAGTCGTTTTTACTGGACTGGAACAGAAGATGGAGAAAGTGAAGAGTCAGGCATTTAAGAATTAGGAAGAGTAATGAAAGCTCTGGTGACTTACAGTTACATGGGATAAATTGTTATTGGGAAGAAGCCGATGCCCACAGCTGTCAGTTGTGATCACAACCTCTATGGTTCTCAGTAAACTGCTTCTGCCTTTTTTCCAGTCTGTCCTTCATTGGAACAGATCTAATAAGATGCTATTAAGCTGATGTTGAAGGTGTTTCTACTGTCATTTATGGAGAATTGTGAGAATCCCTGAGCCTCTGTGCATGTACGCTTAACTCCACAATGACTGAGATTTATGAAGCAGAGCCAGGTGTACATGCCTCTTTATAAATCTGACCACAAGAATACACTGAATACTCTGTCTTTGTTCATACACAGTTTAAGTTTTACACATCTGTTTCCTGAACACTGGCTAATTTGAAGAATGTAGAATTAGCATGATACCACAACTTAGAGATGTTCAGTATGCAACTAATTAAAGCGACTGAATGAGGAGACATTCAAAACCTCGACTGGTACTGTAGATGATGTAACAAAATAGGTTTAAGTAACAGGAATGGAGAGTTCCGTTTACGTTGCTTGAACACATACGTAAACAATTACTCGAGTCTTAAAGTACATGATAGTGGACGGTAGATTTATTTTGAAGGGGTCTGACCGGAAAGCCTTTTGTTGTTGCTGCTGCTGCTAGCAGAGCTTATGCTAACACTTAAAATAGCCTTTGTTCTCTTTCATCAGCACAACAGATTCAAATAAATCGACACGTGCGTTGAGGTGTATTGTAACCGTGAAACAATGTTAGGAAAACGCAGCATCATGTAAAATAAAACTCTAAACCTTTACATTGTTTTCTGTTAGCAGGCCAGCTACCGTTAGCTGTTAGCAGCTGCACCGGATGCGACCTCTTAAAACTGTTTTTAAACACTTTAAACAAAATCATGCTGACCCGTTCTGATCTCTAATATAAATATATTTATATATTGGTCAAATAAAATCACATTACAATCAACTGACCTTAGATTTTAACACAAAACAGAAGTTCAGATCAGTAACTCACCCCGCTGCCAGACGCCATTTTGTTTACCTAGTTACAGAATACGGCTGTCGCAAAACTCTTCTTCTTCCTTTAATAGCGACTATAAACCGACGCGAAAGCGACGCAGCGCCACCAGGTGTTCAGCGTAAAAACAGTTGAAATAGTCACAGCTGCTCAGTAGAATAAAGTAGTTTATAGTAAGATAAATACATTTATCTTCAACGAAAAGTAAAAAAAACAGGACCATTAGGACGACAGGTTCCACAAAAGGAAGCAGCCTTTGTGAAACCTATACCTTTACCAGTAAAGGTATAGAGGCAGCAGTGTAGAAATACTCAAAACAACCCTGCATGAAACACTTTACTACAATAAAGATACAAAAACAGCATGAAATATCTTAAAAGTACCAAAAGGTTATCAATGATGACTAATTTCAGCCATTTATTACAATGTTGTTATTTTTATTGGCAGTTACCAATAACATAATTATTTATTATATTTTGTATTAGAGTTTTAAAATAATAACAATAAACTTTGAAATGCAGCTTGTTTCTACTGTCACTGAAAGCCTTCACACCTGAATACATTTTTTAAAGTAAAAGTATCTAATGCAACAGTTTAGTGTTAAGTAACAGCACTGCAACAGTTTACTTCAGTAAAAGGATGGAAATGTAAGCGTCAACACATTGACCGACTTAAGTAATCCACAGTACAAGAGTAAAAGTACCTAGTTACTCTCCAGCCCTGGTTGAGAGATATTTGATAGACATTAAATCCAGGTGACGTTTGTTGCAGTAACAACAAAGTAAAGTGAAATACTTCAGTGGATACCTGGAAATGTATTAAATGCACAGTTACATTCCAGCATCTAGACATTTTAAGTCCCTGCGGACCGACTCATGCAGCCCAGGTGAGTCAGGGGACTTTGACAGGCCCCGCCCCCCTCAGGTGCTGCTCATTAAAAAGCTGAAAAAGCGGAACAATGGCGTCTGTCCGTTAGAAAGTGAAGGCGCCAAACTTAACCTGCCTGCAAAAATGTCAAGCAGCAGAGTGGAAACAGCAGCTCAGAGCCCGCTGCGCTGCTCCAGGTCGGTAACAACCACAGCTACGTTTTATTTCAAATGGCAACACGTCCATTCGGTATAATCCAGCCGGTAGTCTGAGAACTGTCTGTGAATTCAAAATGTACAAATCCGAGGTCTGTCCGTCAGGTTTTTACAGTTTTAATAAAATGTGTAAAACAACAGTTGGTTGGTAGGTAAAAGGTAAAAAAGACGAATCTTAACCAGCGTCCCTGCGTGTTGCCAGATCTGACAGAACGGAGCCTAAAGCCCGCAAAAATCAGTGCTACGTTTTTTCTTCTCTCAGCAGTTTTGTTTATTTTCTACAAAGTTGTTTTTAAAATCACAAAGGCTTCAATTAAAGAAACCGATGGGAAGCTCAGCAGCTGTCAGATCCCTGTACTCTACCATTGAGCTCCGTGTTTTAACGTTTATTTGTTGACATTTGGAAAATTAATTTTGCTGAATTGTCTGAAAGCAGCTCCTGTTCCAGCACCTGTCCATGTTCAGACACCTGTCACTGGATCACTGTAACCCTGAGGAAAACCTAAAAACAAGAGTCTGGATTTCTAACAGTGGGTTCTTGTAATTAGGATTAGTAATGTGTAATTCTGACAAAGTGAGGATAGAAACTCTTCAGTAAACTGAGCTAACGATGTGTCAACAGATATATTAAGAGACACATAATGACAAGAGGCCCCTCAGGACCACGAAGAGCCCGTCATGTCCCATCACCGGTCACACATCTGCTCCATATGAGCTCAGAAGACAAACCGAGCAACAATAAATTCATTGGCACAAAAGAAAAAGCTGGAGTTGGGGGGCCTTGTGGGGGGGTAGGGGCGGGGGTTTAGTACTAAAAGTACTAAAAACACTACAGACTGATAATACTGTGGATGTGAACTTTAAACGACTCTGACGTGATGTTAATGTGGTTTGATTTTATCCTCAGTTTCTGTTTCAGTCCTTGGTCGTGTGTTTGTGTGAAGGGATGGTCGACCGCCATGTTGAACGGCCTCCCTGACCCGCTGTTGGCCTCCACCTCCTCCGGATGTTCTGCCCCTGAGCCGTGGCTCCTCCCCGGCTGCAGCTCCGTCTACGACAGCCTGGTCAGGTGAGGAACACACCTGTTAAACAGCACTGGACCTGGAGTTGTACCATCATTTGTCCTAGTGGACCGATATCCAGTCTCGAGTTCCTGGTACTTTTATTTCCCAGGAACCCTCAGGGTTAAAAGCCCTTGAGTGTGGCCCAGGAGTGGCCTTCTGTGTCAAAAGCGTGATAAGGGTAAACTGATAAGGGATACTGAGTATTAATGTTTCTCAAACTGAAATAAACTCTGAGGCTGATGGACAGAAGGTGAACAGAAAGTAAGGCTTCTTTTACTTTCAGTATTTCATCATGTTCATGTCATCGGAGCTCAGAACCAAACTTGATTTTAAAAATGAAGAATTTAAGGTTTGTGTTGCTTGAAAGAAGCTGCTTTACAACAACATGAAAAAACAATAATGCCAGGATGGAGAAAATGGAGAGATGAGAAGAACGGGGAAAAAAAAAAAAACGGGGTGAATGTATGGAAAGACGAGGGTAAAGAGAAAAGCGGTTTTACTGATGAATGGATTCTTTCTCCTCTGCACAGTAATGTCTCTCCGATCCCGTCTCCTCCTCCTGCGAGCGGCTTGCGAGGAAGAGAGCGAGCTGCGAGCAACAAACTCCGCAGGTTATTTTAATCTTCCATCAGAGCTGAGACACTAACAATACAGATGTAGTTTAGTAGTTCTCACTGTTGATCTAGAAACAGAAACACTAAAACAAGTCGTTTCAGGTGCAAGGTTTAGAAATGCTGCATGTGAACCTGGAGAGAACAAACAATGCTTTGTTTCTTCTTCAGGCCGTCCATCCTGGAGCGCTGTATCCTCAAGGTGTCGACAAGCAGCGTGGCCGTGGGCACAGACGATCTGGACAAGAGGTTGAACTCAAGTTCAGTGTGATAGAAATAACTGCAGCTAACTTTTATTACCAATTAATTTGCTGATTTTATTTTCTTTGTTCTTAAATGTAAGAAAAGTCCTCACAAGTATCCAGAACCCAAAGTTTCTTCTTAATTTTAAACAGAATTGTCAAAACTGCTGCTCATTAACTTTGAACACTACAGATGTTTTCTCTTTGAATAAAAGACATTTTCTGAAACCTTTGCTAAATTATGAGCTGAGAATCTAAAACTCTTTGATCTTCAGGCACCCGATCGGTCGCTGCTACCCTCGACTCCCGGACCCAGCTAACACCGAGACCAACGCTGCAGTTCTGAAGCGGCGGCAGAAACAGATCCAGTACGGCAAAAACACCAGCGGCTACCAAAACTACCTGCAGCAAGTTCCCAAGTGAGAACACGGCCGTGATAAGAGGACTTGTTAATGACATCGTGATTCAGTAATTTGAACATTTAAGAGAATCGCTCGTCTGCTCTTTAAACTCTCTCCTGCTCCTCAGGCACCTGAGGGACCCTAAGCTCCACCCGTCCACACCCAACAAGTACAGGAAGTACAGCCGGCGCTCCTGGGACATGCAGGTGCGTCTGTGGAGGCGAGCGCTGCACCTGTGGGACCCTCCGACCGACAACCAGCCGGACGTCGCCGACACACAGGACCCAGTGGAGCAACTGTAGGTGGAGACCAGTCTGTATGTTACTGTTGCGGGTTTCTTTAATCCTCAACATGTTGAGTAGCCGTTCGAGGAGCTGTGGTACTGTATGAGGTCGTCTGGAGTGGCAGAGAAGTACGTCAGACTAGTTCAGGACATGTATGAGAGAAGTATGACGGTGGTGAGATGTGCTGTAGGTCAGACAGAGGAGTTCAAGGTGGAGGTGGGACTACACCAAGGATCAGCTTTGAGTCCCTTCTTGTTTGCTATGTTGATGGACAGGCTGACAGATGAGGTCAGACAGGAATCTCCCTGGACAATGATGTTTGCGGATGACATTGTGATTTGCAGTGAGAGTAGAGAGCAGGTGGAGGAACAGCTGGAAAGGTGGAGGTTTGCTCTGGAAAGAAGAGGCATGAAGGTCAGTCGTAGTAAGACAGAATACATGTGTCTGAACGAGACGGATCAAGGTAGAAATGTTAGGTTACAGGGGGCTGAGGTGAAGAAGGTGCAAGAGTTTAAGTACTTGGGGTCAACAGTTCAGTGTGATGGAGAGTGTGGAAAAGAGGTGAAGAGGAGAGTGCAGGCAGGTTGGAGCGGGTGGAGGAAAGTGTCAGGAGTGTTGTGTGACAGAAGAGTGTCAGCAAGACTCAAAGGAAAGGTCTACAAGACAGTGGTGAGACCAGCTCTGCTCTATGGGTTAGAGACGGTAGCAGTGAGACAGAGACAAGAGGCTGAGATGGAGGTAGCAGAGATGAAGATGTTGAGGTTCTCCTTAGGAGTGACCAGGTTAGACAGAATAAGGAACGAGTACATCAGAGGGACGGCTCACGTTGTCTGTGTTAGCGACAAGTCAGAGAGGCCAGACTGAGATGGTTTGGACATGTTCAGAGGAGGGATAGTGAGTATATTGGTAGAAGGATGTTGGAGATGGAGCTGCCAGGCAGGAGGGCAAGAGGACGACCAAAGAGGAGATATATGGATGTCTTAACAGAGGACATGAGGTTGGCTAGTGTTAGGGTAGAAGATGTTCATGATAGAGTGAGGTGGAAAAGGATGATTCGCTGTGGCGACCCCTGATGGGAAAAGCCGAAAGAAGAAGATGTTGAGTAGCCGTTCGCTCCAGGTTCAGGTCCTCAGATCGACTTAACTTCAACATCCAGAGATGTTTGATTCATTACCACATACATTTTATTCTGCCTGCTTCAGATACTTGTACTTCATTAATGGTCCTGATCTTCTGGAGGTTCTGCCTTTCTGCAGGCAGAGCCAGCTGGCGAGGATGACCTCTGACCTGTGTGAGGACGGAGGAGAGAAGCTGAGAGAGAAGGACACTCCAGCAGCTTCTAAAGCCTCCTCAGTGTCTCCTCCGTCGGCTGGGACATCTCAGGTGCTGCCCGGACCCTGGACCATACCACTGTCACCGGTAACTCCACTAAAGTCACTAATACTGAAGAGAGAGAGTGACTGGGTGTTTTGACAGCGTCAGGTTGGGTCGGCTGATTGCAGGTCCCGCTGCAGCTCCGTTGATCAGCTGCACATTGTAGCTTTAAACAGTAATTATTGTTATGAGCCACAGCTACAGCCCACTTGAAACAGTTTTATTTCCTGGCAGGAGGCTGAGACGAGCCACCGGCCTCTTCGCTCTCCTCCCGGCCTGAGTTACTCCTTCAGGAGTCAGCTGGACAACGACAACATGAACGACTGGCTCCGCCTCCTACTGGAGGCTGACCATGCTCAAGGTGAGGTCAGGTACGGGTCACATGGTCCGCTCAGAACACCTGAATCACACCAATCTGTCCCTGTTCCTGTCTTCTCGTAGATTTCAGCTCCGACGACCAGCAGGTTCCTGTGTTTTCTGACCAGCTCTTGTGGAATCCGTACTGATCATCTGTCTCCACAGCCCCAGTCCTCAAGTAAACTCACCGTCACTGTCTGGACCTTGAAATCTGCTGGTTCTTGATGTGTTGGAGTGACGTTTGTGTAGTTTCTAGTATCCAGAACGTTGGTCTTTTTAAGATAACTGAAGATTTACTACGACAGCAGGGATGTGATTAGTCCTTGATCTGAGTTACATCCGCCCCTCCACGATCTCTTCTGAGGTGGGAGCGGAGGGCTGCAACCTGAAGAGAACCAGGAGGACCCGTCTTCCTCCTCCTCTCCCTCAGCCCTGAAAGGGTTTAATTCCCAGCTGCTCTTGAACGTGTCCTCGGGTCGGACAGCTGGACACTTTGACCTGGGCATGTTACTATAATTTGCACTTTAAAACGTTTTATGTTCAACTGTATCCGATGGCGCACTTCTCACTAGCATCATGTTTTAGTTTTAAACGTCCTGCACTGTTGGAAAAGCTGTTTTTTGTACTTTCAGTCACTTATTTGTGTGTAATTTATCACTTTATTGCCTCTCTGAGGGCGGTGGTTGTCGTCTTCAGTCCACCTGCACCTTCATGCTCTGCTGTCTGGATCGAGCTCCACCTCTGTACGGCCGTGTTTTTTCTAAAAAACAACCGTCTTCATTACTGGAGGGGAAAAGGCTGTCTTTTTGTGTTGTGCGTTTTCTTTTACTGTCTTTGTTTCTCAATTTGTCATTTTGTGCTGCTTGAAAATCAAGAGCGAAACTTAAATATGTGATTAATAAAGAAGTAAATAAAGTGTTAAATTCAGACACTGGCCTGTTTTCTTCAAAGTAGGGAGCGGAGAGGACGAAAAGGCTCAACTAGTTGAATTTTATTATGTCACTTTATTAAAATGTTTTTTTTTTTTTTTTTTTTTTTGAGGCTCAAATTGCAAATTTGCTTCAAAAATATGAAATGAGTAAAGAGTTGGCTGAATAGGCAGAATTTAATCACAATTCTTAGATAAAAGGGGAAAATTTTTGAATAGAAAGATTTAGTATAAGTCCTTTTTTATTTTTTTTTTATTGTTTCTTTTTTTTTATTATTGTTTCATTTTAATTGTATTTTTTTCTTTTATGGAAATAAGCTTTAATAACCAGCAGATGAGATGTTTGGAGAACAAAAGTGGTCCTAGAATAAATGTTTCTGGTGTCAGATTAATGGTAATTACTGTTTTCTCCACTATTATGTAGGTTTGATTTAAAAACAGAAATCTGCTCTGTAAACAGTGAATATGCTTTTTCTTGGTTTCACTCTGCATTCAAATATTTTAACGTGTCAACTGTGTCATGTGTTTATTCGTGCTGTGACCTTCAGATGGAAACTTGCCCCTGGTGCAGTTCATCTGGTGCATTTTGTACCACTGGTCCTGTGTCTGCAGAGGATGAAGGTGTCTCCTCCATCCACACGGTGCTGCTGCAGCATCAGTCTGATCTCACGGTCAATAATCTGTGTATTTGTCCTTTTTTACTTCACTGATCACACACTTTCACCTCTTAAACGTCTGCAAATGAAATGAGAGCAGAAATGACCGCAGACCTGCTGCTGTAAACAAGCTGCTGTGAACAGCCTCCAAACTACAACTCCCATCATCCTTTAGCATGTGAGCTCTTATTCTCCCTGTTACAGAACCGTATTTCTTTCTGTTAGATTTGTATTCTGATAATAACCAGCTGTTAGTTGCACTGAACATCTGATGAAATCTAAGTCGTCGGCAGGTGTTGGTGCTGATGAGGTGGAGCAGCGCCCCTCCTCCTCCCGCCTGGCACCGTAAATGTTATTTAGGAATCCCTCCCGCTCACGGGCGTGTGCACGCTTTTTCTTTATTATTATTATGTTGTAATAATTACAGGACACCGGACGCTGATTGCAGCCGATGCTGAGCCTCGTCCCGGACCTTGCAGCGGCCGCTGGATGCGGTTAAACCCACATTTTAATTCATTGTGGTGGGTTTGGTGGTGACAGGCGGAGCGGAGCTCTTTAATAATACTGGGTCAATACACCGAGCTCCGCCGCTGTCTGGACCCGCCGGAGCCGCTTCACCCGGAGGAACTACCCGTCAAGGTAAGCGTGTCAGCCGGCGGAGAAACAGCGATTGCTTTGCGTTTGCATACCGGCGGTGGGAGCCGACCTGTCGGGCTGCTCCATCCGCAGCATCCCGCCGTGTTTTCCTCCTCACACGCTGCTCAGAGCGCTCACAGGCCGGCCAGACGTTACCGTCACCGCCGCTGCTCTGACCACCAGCCGCCGCTGGTTCTGCCGGTGAATTCACCTGTGTGACATTCGGCTTTAATCAGAAATCACTTCTGTCAGCACTCGTCTGGAGGAGCGATGATAACGGAGAGAATCTCCTGTTGATAACCGCTGGTTTGTTTGCGGCTAACGCGGCTAGCAGGTCCGTTAGCCGCCGTTAGCTCGCTGCTGCTGCCCCTGGATGCAGCCAGGCGGCCGGTGTAGCTCCGCGTTAGCCTCGCAGACCCACGGAGCAGATCGGCCCCGGCCCACGGAGTCTGTGAGGCGGTGAAGGAGACTCGTTATTCAGCCAACAATTGTGTTTCAACGAGCAAAATGGCTGAATTTATTGTGCCGACCTTGAAAGTAATAATGAAATGACATATTATTTACAGCTATAAGCTAGCTGCCCTGGCACCGCTAACTAGCTCGGTGTTTTCACCTGCTGCCTGATTAATCACGGTAAATCTGAATATTTTAGTTTTCTACATTGGATTTATGCCGACATCTCTTAATGACATCCCCGCATCTATTCTCCAATCAACCGGGTAAACCGCTATCTAAGCGTGTTAGCATCCCTCATTGAAAACAATGGGATGTGTTAGCCTGTAGCTAGCAGCAGCCGGAGATGCCCAGCGGCCTCAGAGAGTCCGGCTTCAGAGCCGCGGCTCAGGCTGCACAGAGGCCTCCGCTGCCGGGGACAGGCTGTCACCTGCAACCCCCGAGAGCCATTATTTAACCACCAGCAGCCACGTGTTTCACTGGAGCCTCATTAACACGGCTGCTAACATCTAAATAAGACAGTTTTATCCCTGGGAGAGCAGCCAGGGTCTCTGGGTGCAGAGTAACTAAGTACATTTACTTATTACTTATAAATACTGTGCTTCAGTACAATTTGGAGGTACTTGTACTTCACTTGAATATTTCTTTTTTGTTTAACATTCACTAGATCTCAGAGGAAAGTGTTGGGATTTTCATGTATCTAACAGGTTTAGTTGCTTTGCAGATTCAGGCTAAAACATAATAAAAGATAAATGAATTATTATTATTATTATTATTGAATAATGAGCTTATTTATGAAGCCAATGTGGAACAAATCTGGGACCTTCAAGTTATCAAATTCAGTAGTGTTTAAAGTACTTTGTTATCCAGTAACACAGTTGGATTGATGCCCAGAAAAATCACTTTTATTAGTGGAGTACTTGTACTTTTGTACTATTTAGAGAACTGTACGGCTGCAGCCACAATTAGTTTTCATTATGAGCACATCTGACAGTTGATTTTCTTTGATAGTCAATTGATAATTCAGCATTTTAAACATCAGAAGAAGTGAAAATGTCTAGTTTTTCCCTAAAACCAAACTGAACAGAGGCCTCATGTCTCATGACACGTTCGACTGTTTAACTATAGCTACAGCTAACAAATAATTCTTTTTATCAATTAATATGCCCATTATTGTCTCTATTGTTATTTTAGTCTGTAAAATGTTCAGTAGAATAGTTAAATACTCTCAGACCCTAAACTTTCTTGTTTTAACCAAACAACTGTCCAGAACCCCGAAGATACTCAGTTTACCGTAGTACCTCGTCAGTCCCAGAAGAACTGGACATTTGATTTATTAAAGCTAAATCATATTTAAAAGTAAATGGACTGAATAAAGTGTGAAGCCTAATACTCACAGTATAATGCCAGTACTTTACTCTGATACAAGTTAGACAGTGAGGTGGAGGGATGTCGACATAAGTAAATGTACACTGAATATTACATATACAGGTACATACAGACAGTACAGATTAGATGGATCTGATGTAAAACTAAGAAACAGAGTTTCTTAGTTTTGCTTGCTTTTCCTACCGCAAAACTTAAAACCTGACTTTAAACTTCTTTTATAGTTCAGATAAATTATTGTTTGTCTTTTTCAGCCGTGAGTAGTGTCTGCAGGTATTTGTTTCCATGTTAACGGTTAAATAAAGCAGTCTGTATGATTAGAGCTAAAATAATTGGTTAGTTTTAAAAAACAAAGATAATCTGTTTAATCCCTCTTACATCCAACGCCAGCTGTAATATAGTGAGTTGAACTTTTTTTTTTTTTTTAAGTATTAACATCCCTTTATTTTAAGTGTCTATACTGATTTAGCGTCTATTTTTGGTTATTTTGCTTTTTGTTTGATTATTTACACCCTCTGATACTTGTTTTATGTCCTTTTCCTCTTGTTTTGCGTCAGTTTACCTTTGGCGACCTCGTTAAGGTTTCTGTGGTTTCTCATTTCTGGTTTTGGGTTAGGGTTACCCTAACCCTACATCTGTTTATGATCATTTTCTTCCCTTTGTACTTGTTTTGTTTCTCTTTGTGTCGGTTTATTCCCTTTTCTATTGTTTTCTTTCTCCATCCTTTCTTGGTTGTGTTACATCTGTTCATATTTGTCTTTTGACCTGAACTTATCGCACAAATTTTGCTCCATTCTGTGCTTATTTTGCTTCCTCGTGTGGTTATTTCATCTCTTTCTACTTGTATTACATCTGTTTGTGTTCTTTTTAATGTCTTTGTGGTTATTTTGCATCTTGTCATACTGATTTTAAGTCTGTTCTCATTTTGTCCTATGGTCGTTTTGCATCCCTTTACACTTGTTTTTCATTCCTTTCTACATTTTTTATTTTTTATTTTCAGTCTCTGAACTTGTTTTACATCCCCACTATTCATCCACGTATTAAGTTATTAAATCCATTTAATGTTAAATGTTGAAGTTCTTAAATTTAATTTCGTGAACACTGAGTCAGTTTAATTAAAGTGACTCTTACCTTTGACCGCCTCCTCTTCAGGTTTGTTGCCGGGGGCGACGGCTTCCAGACAATGCCATTGTGAGAGTGGGTGGGGCTACCTGGCCCTAAGGTGGTAAGGAGGAGGAGTCTCACCCTCAGCCCACCCCTCCCCACCTGTCTCCTTCTCCTGCAACAGACCAAACGGACAGACATACAGACGGGCGTGGCTCTCCCCCTCCGCCTCCTCTTCCTCCTTCTCTTCCTCCTCTTCCCCTTCTCTCCCCATATCCTCCCCACCTCAGTCCCCCGTCTCCCTCCCCGGCCCCCCTGTCCCCTGCCACCATGCTGTGGTCACGCTGCTGGTGGAGAGCCTGAGGAAGCAGACTCTGGAAGGCAACCCTGCTCGGCCAGGGGACTCCTACCAGGTGAGCCTCACCTCCATCTGCAGCATCACTGTCACACATCATGGGATTATGAAAGGGAAAGAACGAGGGTCACAGCGTCTCCTGAAGTTTACATTATCATGCTGTGGATGTCCAAAAAAGTCCAAAAAACACTGGGATGTTGTGTGAAATGTAAATAAAAACAGAATATAATGATTTGGAACACATTGAAAACCTATATTCGATTAACAATAGTACAAAAACACCTAGAAAACTTAAATATTTTGTAATTTTGATTTGTACATGTTTTAAAAGTTGAGTGAGGGGCGTGTTGAGCCGTCAGACCCACTGATTTAGTTTTTAAAGTGAAGTTATTCCCATTCTCGCTTGTGGCCTCGTTTGTCATATTTTACACTTCATAATAGTCCATTAGTGACAGATCTGGAGTGTAGGCAGGTCAGTTTAGCATCTGGACTCTTTACTACTAAGCCATGCTGGTGTACGTGCTGAATGTGGTCTGGCAGGTTTCTGCCACACCTTAGTACATCTTTAATGAGTTTCTGGATCTTGTTTGTCTGTTTGTTTTTCTTTGCATGGTAGAGTTTGAACCTGTATTTGTTGATGCAACAACAAACTATGTTCAATGACAGTGGTTCTGAGATGTTTTCATGAGCCCATGCAAATACAGGTTTTAAACTGAATCTGAATCCAACTGAATCTTTTTAGTTTTAGTTCATTGTAATTATAAGTAATCTAAATACTGCAGTAGGTTCTGTTAGTCAGAGCTGAAGCTGCAGTTCTGTCAAATGTCCCCTAGATGATGCTCCAGTAAAACCCTCAGCAGGTAAACAGAGTTACTGCTACAGCACTGGTCGGGTTTTACCCTGAGGCATATTAATATTACCATAACTTTATTTATAAGCCATTTAGAAATGAGCTTAAGATGCAAATGTATCACTTTCAAGCAGTATTTTGCTTTTGTAGTAAAACACATGAAAGACATAATTAAAAAAGATTAATCAATTCAGACTTTATTAAAGCTTTATTTCTTACATTTTCTAGTGTTGTATGTGCATGAACAGAACAGTAAAATATTTTTACAACCTTAAGGTGCTGTATAATTTTAGAATAATAATAATAATTATTATTTTTATTATTATTCAAAGGAAAGGTCTACAAGACAGTGGTGAGACCAGCTCTGCTCTATGGGTTAGAGACGGTAGCAGTGAGAAAGAGACAAGAGGCTGAGATGGAGGTAGCAGAGATGAAGATGTTGAGGTTCTCCTTAGGA
This sequence comes from Anabas testudineus, assembly GCF_900324465.2. Lineage (NCBI taxonomy): Eukaryota > Metazoa > Chordata > Actinopteri > Anabantiformes > Anabantidae > Anabas > Anabas testudineus. The sequence continues at coordinate 22,069,967 of NC_046619.1, forward strand.
GTGACCAGGTTAGACAGAATAAGGAACGAGTACATCAGAGGGACGGCTCACGTTGTCTGAGTTAGCGACAAAGTCAGAGAGGCCAGACTGAGGTGGTTTGGACATGTTCAGAGGAGGGATAGTGAATATATTGGTAGAAGGATGTTGGAGATGGAGCTGCCAGGCAGGAGGACAAGAGGACGACCAAGGAGGAGATATATGGATGTTATAACAGAGGACATGAGGTTGGCTAGTGTTAGGGTAGAAGATGTTCATGATAGATTTAGGTGGAAAAGGATGATTCGCTGTGGCGACCCCTGATGGGAAAAGCCGAAAGAAGAAGATTTTTATTATTATATTAGAATGATCACTAAAGATGTGTATGTTTTTACTGTCGTCTGTGTCATTTTACTTTACTTTACTTCTAGTTGTTAAACCAATACAATTACAGCTGAGTTTGTACAAAAGGTGCCAAAGGATTTGTAGACGTAAAATGAAGCGGCACGTCTCAAAGTCATAAATCAAGTTTAAGCCATGAGCTGTGTTTGACTTTGTTCTGTCTTTCAGTCCCTGCTGGACCCTAAAACCCTCGCAGAGTGCTGGCCCCCAGATGGCTTGATGCCTGGTGAGTGTGAAAATAAAAACTGTATGAAACTTTATTTTGTTTCTATTGTGTCTTCATGACGACATCATGAAACATTAAAACCTTGTGTGTCCTCAGAGAGCAGTTACTGGCAGCTCTGCCCTCCCTCCAAGTCCAGCCTGCAGGGGGGGTTACTGAGCTCTAGTTTCCCTCCTGGCCCTGTGCCCCTGGTGCCCCCAGTGCCCCCAGATGCTCACCTGCAGGAGGCGGGCGACCCCCTGGACGGTGCCCCCTCTCAGCCACAGCAGCACCGGCCTCTGGCGCCCAGCACCTCAGCCTCCGAGCTGTCCCTCCCCGGAGCGGTGGCCCCTCCCGGCCCCGGACCCCCTCCACCTCCTCCCCCGCCCCCCAAGCGTCACTGTCGCTCTCTGTCGGTGCCTGAGGACCTGTCGCGCTGTCGCTACACCTGGCGGCCGAGCGCCTCGCGCGTCTGGACTCCCGTCAGTCGTCAGCAGTGTCATGGGGCAGTGGGGGGTGGAGTTACAGGTGGGGGAGCGGGTGTGGGAGGTGCGGGTATAGGGGCAGGAGCGGCGGGGGGAGGAGCTTGTCCTCTTCGTGCTCCCAGCTCCTCCCTGAACTCGTCGCTGCACTCCTCATCCAGCCCCACCTTTTTCAGCCTGGCGCTGTCTCCGGACTCCCCCCTCCCGTGGAGCTTCCCCTGGGACCCCAGTGAGGCAGCGGCGGGTGGAGGCGCCTGCTGCTGCTTCTTCCCCTCGCCCTCATCTTGCTCCTCCTCTCCCTCTCCCCTCCACCCACCTCCCCCTCCTCAGAGGCGTTTCTCCCTCTCCCCAGTGCTCATTAGAGACTCGGCCGCCTCCACCTTCCTGCCACCGCCTCCCGTGCCAAGCCAAGCGACAGCGCCTCCACCAGGCTGCTCTACTGGGTCTGGAGCGACTGGAGGGGGCCCCGTACCCGCTTCGCCCTCCTCAGCCTGCAGCACACCATCTTCTCTGCGACGCAGTCTCCCGCCACAGCTGCCGCGCTGCCACTCGCAGCCCTGCGACCTGCTGCTGCTCAAACCAGGTCTGAAGAGACGACGTGACCCCGACAGACCCTGCGCTCGACCCATCCTCGACTTCACCAAGATGACTCAGGTACCGCAGGAAAGGTTTATTCATACAGCACGTTCAAAATAGGATGTTGATCAGGGACAGGAAAGATGAAATAAAAACAACTTAAATGAGAGAATAGATGTAAAATGATGTAAGATTTAAATATCTGTGATTTAAAAAAAGATAAAAACACAACAGCAACGTGCAAAAAGTTAACTAGTAAAAGCTGAAGAAAAGACGTGTAAACATTAACCCTTAAGAACCAGAATGTGACACCCACTGTGCTTGAGTGCTTCATGACCCTCTTCCCGTCCCTGCAGACCCGCAGCATCGACCCGCAGTGTCTGGAGCGCGGCGGAGGCAGGCTGGCCTGCGGCGGTGACATCTGCATGGGCATGGAGTCCTTCATGGGCGACTTCCGCGGCTCCTGCTCGCCAGCCGAGTGTCTGGGCAGGACCAGCATCGGACCACTAAGCGAGAGCGACGAGGAGTGCCAAGAGGACGACGACGATGATGATGATGATGATGATGACGACAGGGAGGAGGAAGCTGATGAGCGTGAGGCGGCACAGCAGGCGGTGTTTGAGAGGGATTGTACAGAACTCGACTTGAACTTAATAGAAGAAAACTGACATATTTGTAAATGGAAGGCTGTTCTCTGTTTCTGTTTTTAATTTGTTTTCATTTGAATTGATCTGAAACCCTCCCCTCTTTCTGGACCACAACACTCCCGCCTCCTTGCCACCAATCAGCAAGGCTCTCAGGAACAACACCTTCTCTCGTTTGATGAGCTGGGGTAAACAAAGCTGATTGACGACAACAGTGATGATGTGACTACCACCGTTCGAGACTCAGTGTTGTGGCTTCACTTGGAAACCTCCTGGCTGCTCTCTAACATCTCTCTGCGGTTTGTTTTTAAAGTGAGGATCTCTGAGGGTAACTGGTCGCCTGTGATGAGAGGAAACCTGGACACTCTGAATCCCAGCCTGCACACTTTGTCCTCCACAGTGTTTCACAGGGGAATCACTGCTGCATCTGACCTTCAGTTACCTCTACAAACATAGTCCCTGCCTCGTCCGCATTCCCAGTTAAAACCTGAACTTGTTCTGGTATCTGGAGTCCAGATGCAAAGTTTTCCTACTTCTGTGACTGGACTCAGGCTGTCCAGGTGTCCATTAGCATCCAGGTGTCTTCAAACACACAGCTGCTGAGTCTTGGTAACACACTACAGTCTGATGAGGCTCTTGCCACACTGCAACACCAACCTGGAACGCTGTCACCACGCCCGTCACATAGTTCTCCTCAGTGCACTAACTGAAACACCAGACTTGGGGCAGGGTGATATGGAAAGATTTCTATTACGATAATGTTATCATATCAGTCTATTGATATCTCGCTGTGTTAAATCACTCAGAGCTGGAAGCTTCCTTTTTACTCCTAAGTGAGATGTGTAGGCGCTTGAATCGGTCATTTTCACTTTGCTTACTGGTATTAAGTTCATGTGGTAAGTGGACACTTTCAGGTCTGCTTGTTTTCACTTGCTTGGTTCTGTCTTGCATTCGTCGTGCTGATTAGATTAGATTAGTGGTTTCCTGTCTTTTGACACAGTGCACGCTTCTCTGCTTCAGTCGGACTCCACTCTCTCCACAGTACTGGTTGTGTTCTTCGGGATGTTTTTCTTCATAACTGTAACTGTAACTAGCAGCGTGAAGCAGAAGTCAGAATTTTAACGGCTGATGTCGAAGGTAGACACATTTGTACGTGTGGGTTAAAAACAGTCACACGTTTGAATCAGTTAATAATCTGTGTGATGTGTTTAATGGATCATTCGGCTCCTTTTTTGTAGCATTGGTGTTTTTTCTTGATCAGTGCTTTAAGGCAAAATTACTAAATGGGTAATGTCTTAAATATAATAATGTTTTATTAGATACCCTTTTTCCACCAACCAAGGTCCAGGTTCCTGCTTTAGGCTGCAGCCAAGAACCACATGCACTGGGGGGCATCATGACCCATAGGATCAGCTAAAACTTTGTTGTAAAGAAAGTTGGAAATTGTTTTTGTTTATTTGTTAGTTGTTGGAAATCAGTGTAATTTTTATTAGATATATTTAACTGGAGTGTGATGGCTAAAGCTACCAAAGGCTAACATTAAGATCCTACGTCCACTTTTAACAATCAGAACTTTATACGTTTACAGTGATCACACGGAGCAGTGCGAGTGTGTTGGATCAGTAGTGTTTTGATGCCAGTGTGGACTCGTAAAGTCAGAAGCAAGGCTTCTACAGAGACATTATAGTACTTGTTGTGCTTAGCATTAGCTTTGCTGGAAGGCAAGACGTATTGCAGACTTTTATAGTGATGTTATATCGTAGCTCTGTAGCCGTGGAAAAGCAAACTGGTTTCTAGAAGGTTCTCTTACCCAGCACTAGTGTTGGTCATAAAGTGTGTAGAGATAAACCCTACCCCCCCTATGAAATAAATCTCTTAAAGGATTAGAGAGTATTGGGATTCCATCTGAGTAAAATGTCCTAACATGTTAATGTTATATGAGTTTCTCTAATATTTAGCATGATAATGTCAGTACCTTTGACCAGAATCGATAATCTTTCATTTTCATACGTTTATTTATAACAATAAATAGTCCAGAGTCATCAAAAAACAAGAAACACTAAGAGGTTTAAAGGTGGAAACACACTGACACACACACCTGCAATAACACTGAGGTCAGTCATGTGACCTTGGCGTGATGATGCGTTCAGGTTTGCTGGTGCTTTTTGTCATCGTCCCATCAGACTTCACTGAGGGCAGGTAGCCACTGATGCTGTTGTTCACCTCACACATTCCTGTCACGCACATGTCAATGGAAAACACTACAAACTGTTTGTGTGTGTGTGTGTGTGAGAGAGTGAGTGTGTGAGAGAGTGAGTGAGTGAGTGAGTGAGTGAGTGAGTGAGTGAGTGAGTGAGTGAGTGAGTGAGTGAGTGAGTGAGTGAGTGAGTGAGTGAGTGAGTGAGTGATGCGCGCATCTTGACCTCGATACGACTTATCCACACTGACAGCTGACCGTCTATAGCTGAACATACACTGTATGTTTTTTACGTGTTGTTTCACACTGCACACTTTAATCTTCTTTTTTAAACCACTTCAGTTTTCATCCGATTTTAGCACAACTGAAAATCTGCAGAATAAATGTGAATTATTGCACTTGTCCATCTACTACCGTTATAAACAGCAGATAAGGCTGATTGTGCAGTTTGGCAGAGTTAGAAGAGGTCACAGCAAGATGTTATTGAAACAGCTCCAGGAAACAATCACGTGCTGTAAAACATGATGGAAATCTTACATTTCTGTTTCAGGAAGGCTTCAGTCTCACACACAACTCAAGTTCCCAGCCAGATTTCTTGGTCTGTACGGCGTCTGCCTGGCATGGTGCATCTCTGGTTAGTTTATGTACTAGTGCTGATACGAGCAGGTGCAGATGGTATTTTGAATAATGTATAAATGTTTTCTACAGGGAAAAAAGTATTTTGGTGTCGGTGAAAAACTGGCAAAATCAGATTGAAGAACAAATGAAGATTATGAATTTAAACACATTCAATGCTAACATTAAGTCATTGACACGTGTTTAAATCAAGTTTAAATATGCTTTTGGTGCATTTATGCACAGTCTGGGTGCTCCTAAAAAACAGGTGTGACTGTTGTTGGTAAAGTTGATGAAAAACAGCTGCAGGATTTGTAATGTGATACATTTACTCCAGTTTCCTCTTGAAACCCCTTCATAAAATGTTCTCCATGCTGAACTGATGCATAAAGGACCACATGACCTGTTATATATTTACATTTTTGTACTGAGAACCATTCGCATTCCTGTTGGTTATTTCATACTGGTCAGTCATTTAGTTTCAGTGAAAAGCAACATGCAGTAAAATAATCCATCACAGTCAATATTTCAAAGACTTGATTTGTCAGAGATGTTACATCACTGTCACTCGGTGATACAGGTGAATAGAAAGTAAAACCTTAGTCTAAACATCCAAGAGTTTAGGGTCAGTTGCAGAAAGAGCAAAGAATCTCAAATCCGTGAGAAAATCACATAAATAGGAACAATATAAACAACATAAATACACAGTACACACTGTGCATGATACTAACAGTGTAACTTATCAATATAATGGTCCTCTAAATGTACACACTCTGTCCTGTAATGTACAAATTCACAGAATACATTTTACAAGGCTCAGATGTAAGAATATCTCTAAATGCTAAAGCAGGAGCCAAACTTTCAAGAATACGTTTGAGCCAGAAGATAACGATGTGTGAATGTTGACTGTGATGGATTATCATTGATTCGTTATCTTTTGATCGTGGAAGCACTGTTCTTGTTAAAGTTTCAGGTATTTTTTTTAACTTTTTTTAAAAAATGAAATTGTTTTCATTTTAACAGGCTGGGGTTTTAAAACTCGTTATATTTAATTACTGAGAACAAAATACTTTGTTTTGCTTTTTTTGTCAAATACCAGTTTTCATGTTTTACCTTGCTGGGGTTAAAATGTTTTTGTATTTTAAAACTGAAAAATATCCAGCTGGTTCTAATTTAGCATTCGTGATGGGACAGTTAAACTGAAATACTAATTTTTATATCTCCAAAGTGAAATGTTCACATCAATACTAGTCTCATGTCAGGATGTGGTTGTTGGCCTAGCCTAGCCTAGCTTAGCATCAAGACTCGTGTTTTCACAACAAGTGAACCCTGACACGCTTCTTCAAAACGGACATTCCTCAGTTGTGTTTTGCTGATTAGTAATTTGAAAATATTTCAGTGTTATATCTGCTCAACATTAGCATGTTAATGTTGCTGTTGTTGTGTTAGCATGCTAATGTTAGCACCCAGTGTCTAAGTACACATAGCCTGTCTGTGTTCATATTAAACAAATGAGGATCTAATGTGCGAAATAGTGATCTGTTGCTCCAGTCTTTATGCTAAGCTAGGCTAACTTGCCAAAGGTCCAGCTCAGAACCCTCTTGAGAATGATATCCAGCTGAACATCTCACTGTGAGAGAATGGAGATAAGACCGTTTGCTAAAGTAGTGTCCTCCTTTTGATGTTAAATTTATATATAAGCTAGCCTGTTAGTCTCATGTGCTGCTACAAATTCAAAAAACATAAAGGGACAATTTGCCAAATTTGCTAAATGAAAAAATACATTTAAATGAAAAAATACATTTAAATAATTTGTAAAAAACACACACACACACACACACACACCCTCCCCGCCCTCCTGGTTTGTTGTTTGGTTTCTGTTGATCAGTCCATAACACTCAGCATAAGCCTTAACTGAACATATTCTATTATTCTGTAAATCAAAACATTAAAAAAGAAAAACGTTAACGGAGAAGAAAAGGAAACGTGTACTGTAGCTGTTAAACTTTTAGTCTGTTCATTATTTTCTGCTGTTCTTTCTTAATATTTCTAATCTGATGTCTGAGCGCGGCGACGTGTCGGCGATGAACACATCGTGTTTGGAAAAGATCAAATAAACTTCAGGACGGAGGAGAGCAGTCGTGTACAAAGTTAGTTAAGAGAGTCGGACATCTCTTGTCTTTTAGAAATGTTTTTTATTGTATGTGATTTAAAAAAACTGATAACATTGCAATTTGAACAACAGTTTGTGAATAAATTAAGTTTATTGAGAATTATTTTACAAAGAAAGGGGAAAACTGGTGTCCTGTGCTTATTAACGTCACTCATCAAGTCTGCATTTAAGAGATAGTCCCAGTATTATAAAGCTGACCTTTAAGAGAATAATTCAAAATAAGAGAGTAAGGTCATGAGAAAAGTACAAGATGAGTAAATACACTATAACTGCGTTGTACAGGGTGTTTCTTTTCTTTACTGTAGCCTCACTGATATCTATGTGGTGGACAAAATAATAGATACACCTGTTAGTATAATGAAGTACAGTTGCCAGTGACCAGAGAACAAATAAATCAAACTTGAATCATTACATTAAACAATTAGTTTATTACAAACAGTTAGTTCCAAAACTCAAAGTGCAAATAATGAACATGTTCTCAGCATCAGAACAGAGGAACAGACTTTTCCATGAACATAATTCATCATCACACAATAATGAAAACGTTTCTCAAGACGCTGCAGAAATGTACTTTTATAAATGATCCTGAATTCATTTACACAATAGATGAAAATATTGTGAGTTTATTCTAAACAGTTAAATGTTAAAAGTGCAACTAAAGAATACCAGCTTCATGTTCCCTTCGTCCGTCAGATTCAGTAAAACTACTCGGACGCCTCAAAACAGTTACTTGATCAGGTGCTGTGTGTTATCAGTTCAGCTTCTTTTCTGCAGGGCCGACCTCTGATGAGGAGGTGCTGCTGGCCTGTGGCCCCTCGCTGGAGGGGGAGGAGGGAGAGGTGATGGCTGGGGCTGAAGTAATGCTGATGGGGACCACCCTCTCCTTTCCATCGTCCACCGCTCTCTCCCGAGGCGCCTGGATCTGCAGCCGGCCGTCTACCAGCGAGCAGGTGACCGACTCTGGGTCGACGCCGTCCGGCAGGTCAAACTCCTGCCTGAACTCCTGACACCTGTAGGAGTAGGAGCCCTTCCCATCGTCCAGCTTCTTCTCCGTCTTGCCGCTCACCCTCAGCTTCCTGCCCACCTGTTTGACCGACAGCTCCTCCGGGCAGAACTCCTTAGTGTCGAGGCTGAGGGCAAAGTTGCTGTCCTTCCCAAGCTCCTGGAAGGTGATGGGCTTGAAAACCCCCACGGAGGAGGAGGAGGTTTGGTCGATCTCATCGAAGATCTTCTGGTGCAGCCTCTCCATGTACTCAATGCTCTGCCTCATCTCCTGCATGTGGCGGATCATCTCCTGCTCGATGTGGTAGAAGAGAGGCCGGGTCTCGGGCCACAGGCTGCGGACCGGCCAGTGCAGGAAAGGCCTCATGGTGACAGGGGATGGCTGGAAGACGCTGGAACACAACATCCTGACAGCGATTTTAGATCAGCAGCTTCAGTCCAGAGTCTGTGTGTCTGTGTGTCTGTCTGGTGTCCTGTCCCTCTGCTCTTTATATACACACACACCCTGCAGGAAACTTCCAGCAGCATTCTTCTGTGTATTAGTGTGAGTATGAGTTCACGGTCTAAATACAGAGAAGCTGGTATTCCTGCAGCCTGCTGCCACATGCCGACACAGCTCGGCTTTGTTTCTATTTCTGCTGCACGACCCTATCATGGTCTTTAAAAAGCAGATGAACACACATTGTGAGTCACTTTACAAAAATGAAACCACATTAATTTTCCTGTTTTTCTTTCTTTTATTTACATCTCTACGATATTTATCAGTAAGAAGTTTTACTAAATACGTTGGCTATTTTACCACAACTGATGGTCCATGGAATGAAATCCAACATTATTACAAAAACACATCTGATTTATGGTGGTTTTAATGGTTTATTTACGATCCTCCAAAGTTACCAGAAGCAGAGGTGGTGGATGATAAAACTGGTTTTACAGTAGATGGATGCAGTAGATCATCAGTAGAGTAGATCAGGAAGGTGAAATACAAAAAAACACAGTTATAATCTCCTATCACAGTTAGATACTGTATTATATATAGAGATGTATATCTATTATACTGTTAATTTTGTAGTGTACTCTTTATAATGTATTGTAATTAGGACATCTCATTAATAGTAATATATAGAAGTGTGTCCACAACAACAGATTCAAAGTGAAACCATCAAACACACTGAAACGTTTCTTCTCATAACCACGTGTAAAGTCTGTTTTTTTGTTTTCATACACACATTTATCGTCCTGTTGCTGAACTCATGTTAAAAATAAGAATAAATGACGTCACTGGAGGCTCCACGTTTCCGGAGCGTCTATTTTTACTTCCCACTGCTCCCGCCCTCTAATCGTCTCCGGCCAATCATATTCGCCCTAGACTTTTCACTTAGCCAATCACTTGTCAGCTGTGATTTCGCTAAAAGTCCCTCCGCTCTGTGACCTGAACCAATATGGCGGCGATTTAGACGCATCTTAAAATCCACCGTGTGGTTTGTGAGTGTTGTTTTAATGTTAATGTGACGTCTGTGTGACGTCTGTCCAGGTCTTTTGAATGACAAACACTTGCTTTCATGTTTACCTTTAATGACAAACATTTCCGCTGGTGTTCAACGGGGGATTAGCTCAAATGGTAGAGCGCTCGCTTAGCATGCGAGAGGTAGCGGGATCGATGCCCGCATCCTCCACAGTTCTTTATTATAGAACACAACGGTCCTCTTGTTTCTGCTTTTGGATTTTCATTAGGTTTATTTATTGTTTGTTATTGTTTTTTTTTACTTTTAAATATGCGGCTGTGTCATATACATATAAATGACTTGATAATATGTTAAAGTAAACTGACTGCTACTTGTTATAATAATAATAATATTAAAAAAAATACTTATTACATATTAGTCAATGTGAGTAAATAATACTAAGTCACATATTATAAACAAGTAACACTTTGAATGCAGAACTTTTGTTAGTGTTTTTATTTAGAACAGTAGTAAGTTCGCTTACTTACTGCATCCATCACTAAAATACATCAGTAGTTGGATGATATAGTAAATGACATTTCCTTAAATTTTAAATTTTATTAAAAACAATCATTTTAAAACTGATATATAATCTACCACTGGGATTAAATTCCATAGAACTTGTTTTAAATGTTTTTGTTTATTTAGAAAACACTTATTATATGTAGACATGAAAAAGTAGAATGTAGTTCAGTCTTTGTTCAACACCAAGACTAGTTTGTCCACGACAGCATGTGTCAGCATGTTCAGCAACAGGTTTAATGTCTGAAGCTAGTGCACAGATATGGAATTTCACCAGTCAATACATATATTTATTAGTAGTTGTTTTTATGTCTGTTGCTCAGTCCAAAACATATCTACTAATTTTATTTATAATAAAATAAATTTATCTTGTAATATAACAGGAGTTAACAATTTGGGTGACGACGTGTTACAGTTGTTTTAATCCCTTTTATATGCTGATTATTATTTTTGTGCAGAACACAAACAACAAGTTTACTTCATTTTCAGTACTTCATGGTTTGCCTACAGTAAGTAAAAGTACAGAGGTATTATCTAAATTGACTCAGTACTCAGTGTGCACAGTGTATAGTATTATTTTAATTCACTGGTGGTACTCAAGTATACTAAAGTCTAATCTTGACAAACCCTAATTGAGTCTACTTCTAAATAGATAAGTAACCTACGTTTACTATATAATGCTCAACTTTAAGAAAAGAATTGCCATTTATACTGCAGTACTTATAAATAATGGCAAAATAAAAATAGAAAGACTATTCTAAATAGTGCTGTGCTGTTCTGCACTTCGAGTACTTGTACTTTCAGTGTATTTATTTATATTTTTTGTTGCTCATTGAATGTGGGACTTGTCACTGAGTATGTCTACAGCGTGGTACTGCTATTTACCTTAAGAAGATCTGAGTACTTCTTCCCCTGGAGTATATACAGTATAAATAGCTTGATACTTACTTGACAATGCATAAATGATCATGCAGAGGAAGTTTTACTTCATTTAATACTTTATACTTAAATGCATTCAGTACATTTTAATAGTTTACCAAAACGACATGGATCAGATTTTTTCATTTTGCAGATTACACCCATTAGTACATGAAATACATAAAATACCAGATAACGACTCTTTTGTAAAGTAATTCTACCTTTGGTACTCGGAGTAGGCCGACACACAGTAGAAAAGCGTACATACAAATGTACATTTGCAATTGTTTCTCAGAGCATAAACACTCCTGTTCAAGTACTTTTACTTTATACCTCCTGAACACTAAACGTTTTACTGCAGTATTATGGCTTTAGTTACTGTACTTTTAAAATAAGATACAGATACTGATGAAGTAGCTGAAAGGTACTGTCACTTTTGGTACTTGCAGTATTTCTGCGTGCTCAGTTAAACCTGCAGCTGCATGTCGTTAATTCTGTTGAGCTGCAGGGCGGGACGAGCAGTCCGACAGGAAAACACCCAAATATGGCGGGAGGAAGTGATGACGCAGCTGGAAGCTCTCCATGTGACGTAAAGCCTGTGACGAGTCGTCGGGGTTTCCGGCCATGGCGGCAGCCGGTGCTCCCTGTCCGCGTTGTACTGGCTGCAGCCCGGCTGACAGCCCGCAGCCGTCGATCCGGACTCGGGTCGAGGCCGCTCCGGATCGTTCACGCTCCAAAAACCGCAGCACAAAGAGCTAAAGAGCAGCGGGTCGTCCGTGAACAGCCCGGTCTGCACGTTCACCGCTCTGACCAAACATGGGCTTCCTCCGTGCCATATTTGGAAATCTACGTCACACAGGAGTCTTTATAAAGCCGGGAATCCTCCCAGAACGAACCTGACAGAGCTCAAGTTCAAGTTCAGCACACACACGTGGAAACACGAACCGGAAACAAACACAGCTGTTTACTGTCCCTGATGACGCAGCTGCTTCACTTCGTTCACAAACAGTCATTTAACGCATCTTCTGCACCCGGAACCCGCCGCTGTCGACCCTCCAGCGTTGGCTTCCTCCGAGCATAACAGCCCCCAGCAGCAGCAGCAGCAGCCCGGACAGAGCGCCTCTCCGGCGGGTACAGTAGCGGAGGTCGGGTCGGACCCCGCGCAGGAACAGCCCGGTACCCAGGAGCGTTTGAACTCAACACCGACCGCCGCCGCTTCTGACTCTTCCTCCTGCAGAGAGATGGCAGCCACCAAAGCGGAGCTGCTCCTGTCCACCCTGCAGATCTCAGATCCGCTGGCCGGCTTCCTGCCGCCTCTCTCCCCGCTGGACGGATACCCGAAGCTGGAGGAGCTACAGATGCTGCTGCAGAACGCCGCGGCCGGAGGATCGCTGCTGGCCGCGTCCGCAGCGGAGGGAGCGGGACTGCTGAGCGGAGAGCCGGGGGAGTATGCAGGTGAGGAGCGGGCAGTGCTGAAAGGACGGGGTGGTGTGGGGGGTGGGGGGGGGGGGGGGGGGGGGGGGGTCTGAACTTGCAGGATGTTAGAAGTGTGTTCAGCAAAACCCGAGTAATGTGCATCAACAGGTAAATGTTGAAAAGCTGCAGTAACAGTTGATGTAAGTGAGTCTGAGTGTTGATTAAAAGACAAGCTGCTAATTAATGATTAATGATTAAACAACAGGTTAATGAAGCTCAGTAAATACAATAAAACTGTAAAAACATTCTTCACCTTTAACCTGCTGAGAGACACCAGCAGTAATGAATGAATGAATGAATGAATTACACATGTTAATAATTCTGTTAACCAGCAGATCCACACACACTCTGCTGGTTCAGTTCGGTTCTGGACTCAAAGCTGCAGCTTGAAGATTTAAATCAAAGGTCCACCTTCAGGTGTGTCCAGGTGTGGTTGAACATCTGTGTCCTGACCCGTTCTTCTTCTTCTCTCTCTCCCAGATGCTCTGTCCGAGCTCTCAGACCTGCAAAGCCTCCCCCCTCTCACCCCTCGCCTCCCCCCTCTGGCCTACAGCGGACGCTTCACTCTCGAGCCGTCGGCCTCGGTCTCCAGCAGCTCCGGAGCCGCGGGCCTGTGGGCGGAGCCCTTCCTCAGCCTGTTCACGGGTTTGGTCAACATGGCGGCTCCAGCCCCCCCGGCCTGCAGCCTCTCCTCCTCTTCATCCTCATCATCATCATCGTCACACAGTTTTAGTTCTGTCCAGATCAGCTCCGCTGACGTGGCCTCAGTCTTCTCTGCCACGGCAACGTACACCCCCACCACCAGCTCGGACCTCCTCCTCCCCCCTGCAGATTCCCAGACGACCCCGCAGGCCTTTCAGCCACAAGGCCCCCCTCCCGCCTACCCCGCCTCCACCTCCAGGCTCGGCCTCCAGCCGTCCTCCCTGGTGGTGCCGATGATCCCTGATTACCTGCTGCCGCAGCAGCAGGATGCTGAGCTGGATCTGGATCAGGACCAGAAACCTCTGAACCTGCCTCCACCGCAGCAGCCCCCCCTCACACCCCTCTCCACCATCAAAGCCTTCTCCTCGCAGATCCAGACCCAGCCTCAGGGCTCCACCTCCCAGGCCCAGCTCACCAAGCCCAGCCGGAGCAGGAAGCCCCCCGCAGGCCGCCAGTGCAAGACGCCGCCCCACGAGCGGCCGTACGTCTGCCCTGCGGACGGCTGCGACCGCCGCTTCTCCCGCTCCGACGAGCTGACGCGGCACGTGCGTGTGCACACGGGCCAGAAGCCGTTCCAGTGCCGCATCTGCATGCGCAGCTTCAGCCGCAGCGACCACCTGACCACGCACATCCGCACGCACACCGGGGAGAAGCCGTTCGCCTGCCCCGAGTGCGGACGCAAGTTCGCCCGCAGCGACGAGCGCAAGAGGCACGCCAAGATCCACCAGAGGCAGCGGGACCGCAGGACGGAGAGGAGCCCCGCCGCGTCTGCTCAGCTCCCCATCACCCAGTCCTCCACCTCCTCCCCCTGCTCCTCTTACTCCTCCCCTGCTCACAGCTCCCCCTCCCCCTCGCTGTTCTCCCCCTCCTCCCTGACTATGCAGGCCGCCTCGCCCTGCTTCACCTCCTCTCCTTCACTGTCGCATGTCTACACCTCCTCATCGCCCCCCCCCCTCTTCTCCTCCTCCTGCTCCTCTCCAATGGGGAGTCCTCAGTCGGAGCTCCCCTCTCCCCACAGCTCCAACATCTGCTGACAGTCCACAGGTTCTGTCTTGACCTTTGACCTCACACTGAAACGCCTGATGAGAAACTTTATTTTTATGTTGTCCAATAGCGACGAGGTCAAAGGTCAGTTTGTGCAGCATGTGTTGGATGTCAGGTTAAAAAGCAGCAGGTTGGAGTGAACAGTGGCGGAGTTTAAAAAACTCTCAGGACCAAACTTCATTGAAGAAACTGTTGAATTAAGAAAGAGTTGAATGTATAAACAAATGTAAATATTTTGTAAGTGAAACGTGTACATAGTGTTTACATCTAGTATTAGTGCAGATATACGGATATTTTTACCTACTGAGTAGGTTCTAGTTTGTGCATTTACATACAGGTCAGTGTTTGAATTTTATACTGGACGTGTTTCCTCTTTAAAACAGAGAGTTTCAAGAATAAAATGTTAAAAACATGTTGGTGCTTTTTTATTTCACACTGTGACAGAAGCAAACACATAAACAGAAAGATCCAGAACAAGAGAGTAAGAGTTTAGTTCAGAGGTCGAAAATCAAAAGTAAATGAAAGTGGTTCAGGTCTATTTAATGTCTGTTATGTGTTTTTATACAATATATATTAAAGTGACGAAATTAGTAAAACTGATGCAAATAAATAAAAAGACCAGAAAATAAATGAATCAATACAAACTGAGTAAAATTAGATGGAAACAAACATGAGAAGATAAAAAATAAAAGCAACATAAACAACAACAAAGTATTAATAAATAAAGACAGAGCACAACTTAAAACGTGTTCAGCAGAAAGTGTAAAGTCCTGATGAAACGATCACAAACAGACAAACAGAATTCAACTGCAACAACGATTCAGGTCAAAGTTGAAAGTTGACTGTCGAAATCAGATTGTAAAGATGCATCCTGCAGATTAGAGAACGGCAGTTTACACACACACACACACACACACTCACACACACTCCCTTTTTATCTGGTATTTATGTCAGCAGTAAATCCTGTGTGTGTGTTTGTGTGTGTGTGTGTGTGTGTGTGTGTGTGTGTGTGTGTGTGTTAAACAGCCAATCGGTTCAGACTTTGCTTCTCAGCCTCGTTCAGCACTCTGCAGGAAAAGTGCTGCTTCCGCCCAAATATGGAGTTTCCTGTCGCTGCAGCGGAAGTCCTGACGCCCATATAAGGATCTTCCTGTTGGTGGGACGCCCAGACACTCTGTGTCTGAACGGACGGGAACGGCGGGTCGGACGGGAGTACGTGCGTGCGTGTGCGTGTGCGCGTGCGCGCGTGCGTACAAGTATTTGAGCAGAAAAACGTGAAAACATCTAAAATCAAAGTCGTGATAGTTTCACTTCGTGTCAGAGTTCAGACACAAGGCAAATATTAAAATGACATAATAAACGAAATAACACGTTTTATCATCACACAGCGCTAAACAAGAAGTAACAGGTACTGCTCTGTGTCTGTACAGTGATACTATGTGTACAGCAGAAGAAGTAAAAGTACATAAGAACATAACAAAGAAGATTCACATCAACACACGGACAGGTGAGAAAGACATGAACACAAGCAGTCAGGTGGTTAATGTAATTATAAGTAGAGTGAAGTAGAGTGAAGTAGAGTGAAGTAGAGTGAAGTAGAGTGAAGTAGAGTGAAGTAGAGTGAAGTAGAGTGAAGTAGTGTGAAGTAGAGTGAAGTAGAGTGAAGTAGAGTGAAGTAGAGTGAAGTAGAGTGAAGTAGAGTGAAGTAGAGTGAAGTAGAGTGAAGTAGAGTGAAGTAGAGTGAAGTAGAGTGAAGTAGAGTGAAGTAGAGTGAAGTGAGAATGGAGTAGAATGAAGTAGAGTGAAGTAGTGTGAAGTAGAGTGAAGTAGTGTGAAGTAGTTTGAAGTAGAGTGAAGTAGAGTGAAGTAGAGTGAAGTAGTGTGAAGTAGTTTGAAGTAGAGTGAAGTAGAGTGAAGTAGAGTGAAGTAGTGTGAAGTAGAGTGAAGTAGTGTGAAGTAGAGTGAAGTAGAGTGAAGTAGAGTGAAGTAGAGTGAAGTAGTGTGAAGTAGAGTGAAGTAGTTTGAAGTAGAATGAAGTAGAGTGAAGTAGAGTGAAGCAGAGTGAAGTAGAGTGAAGTAGTTTGAAGTAGAGTGAAGTAGAGTGAAGTAGAGTGAAGTAGTGTGAAGTAGTGTGAAGTAGTGTGAAGTAGAGTGAAGTAGAGTGAAGTAGAGTGAAGTAGTGTGAAGTAGAGTGAAGTAGAGTGAAGTAGAGTGAAGTAGAGTGAAGTAGAGTGAAGTAGAGTGAAGTAGAGTGAAGTAGAGTGAAGTAGAGTGAAGTAGTGTGAAGTAGAGTGAAGTAGTGTGAAGTAGAGTGAAGTAGAGTGAAGTAGTGTGAAGTAGTGTGAAGTAGTTTGAAGTAGAGTGAAGTAGTGTGAAGTAGTGTGAAGTAGTTTGAAGTAGAGTGAAGTAGAGTGAAGTAGAGTGAAGTAGAGTGCTCTCACCTGGCGAACTCGACGTCACGACTGGAGGAAAGATGCAAAAACCGCGTTTGTCGCTTCGTTATGTTACAAAAACAGAGGAGCTGCAGAGGGCGAACCGCAGCCGAAGTTTCTGTGGATGTTTGAGACGTTTTTTAAATCGTGAATTTACCTGAAGGCCAAAGAACCACAGGCGAACAGGAGAGGGCACGTTGACCTACTAAAGGTGAGCGCTTCATGTTCACACTTTATGTTTGTGTCGAGAATCAAATGTCCAAGTCAAAGAAAAGTTCTGCTGAGGCTGTGTGAGGCGAACATCAGTCGCTAGTGAGCATCCGTAACGTTCACTTCGAGTGTTCGCTCGTAGCTGTTCGCTCGGTGAACCTGGCGAACGAAAAGCGCCTGTTCGCTGAATGTACACAGTCAGGTACAGTACGAAACTTGTTCTTCTGGACCGTGGCGACCTTCGCATGCAAGTTTCCGTAGTGTAGTGGTTATCACGTTCGCCTCACACGCGAAAGGTCCCCGGTTCGAAACCGGGCGGAAACAGCTTTAGCTTTTTTTCCGCAAAGCGGAGAATAACGTTAGTGATAAGAACTGAAAACAAAGAACAAAGAACCGACCGAACAACGAACCGACCGAACAACGAACCGACGGAACAAAGAACCGACCGAACAAAGAACGTTATAAAATAATAAGAAGAAGAAGAAAAACAGCGTCAAGTGGCAGAAAGCTGTTTCCGCCCGGTTTCGAACCGGGGACCTTTCGCGTGTTAGGCGAACGTGATAACCACTACACTACGGAAACCTGTAACCGAGGGCATCATAAGGTATTTAAATAATATCAGTATTACCATTATTAGTATCAGTAGTAGTTGTTAAAAAGGTCAATTCAAGATTCAAAAAACTCAAAATAAATTATTTTGCCTCTTTACAGTTGTTCTCAAAACAGAAAGAAAGAAAAGGAACCACAACCAGGAAAGATCCAACACCAACATAAATACACAATAAAATCAATACAGAAAAACTCAATATATAAACAGAATATGTAAAATAGATAAATGAAATTGGGTCGATATATTCACAGCAAGTTTATGACAGTTTCACTTCCCCCATCCCTTACAGAGGGGGGAGGAATTGTACAGATTGATGGTCACAGGTAGAAAGGATCTCCTGTGGTTCTCTGTGGAACATTTAATGTTAATAAGTCTTTGGCTGAACGTGCTCCTCTGTCCAACACACTGTGCAGTGGGTGGGAGGGGTTGTCCAAGATTAAGAGGAGTTTGGACAGCATCCTCCTTTCAGCTACAACATGTAGAGGGTCCAGCTCCACCCCCAGAACAGAGCCAGCCCTCCTGATCGGTTTGTTTAGTCTGTTAGTGTCTCCACCTTCATGTTGCCGCCACAGCAGACCACAGCATAGAAGATGACACTGGAACCACAGACTCATAACACCCCCTCCCTGTATAGAGAGAGGGATGACAGGACTCCCAGATTTCCTGAAGTCCATCACCAGCTCCTTTGTTTTGTTGATGTTCATTTGCAGATGGTTGAGTCCACACCAGTCAACAAAACTGTCCACCACTCCACAGTACTCCGTGACATCTCCACCCTTAATACATCCTACAACTGCAGAGTCATCAGAGAACTTCTGAAGATGACAGGACTCTGAGTTGTACCTGAAGTCTGAGGTGTACAGGGTGAAGAAGAATGGAGACAGAACTGTCCCCTGTGGAGCACCTGTGCTACAGATCACAGTGTCAGACACACAGTTCTGCAGGCGGACGTACTGTGGGCGGTTGGTGAGGTAGTCCATGATCCAGGAAATCAGGGGAGTGTTGACCTGCATGTTTTTTAATTTCTCTCCCAGCAGATGGTGTTGAATGCACTGGAGAAATCAAAAAACATGATCCTCACTCAGCCCCCAGGCTTGTCCAGGTGTAGGTGTGATGGAGCAGATGTATGATGCCGTCATCCACTCCAATATGGGGTTGATAGGCAAACTGGAGGGGGTCAAGTGAGGGTTTGACCAGAGGTTGGAGGGACTCCAGGATCAGCCTCTCAAAAGCCTTCATGATATGTGAGGTCAGAGCCACTGGTCTGAAGTCATTGAGGACTCTGGGACGTGGCGTCTTATTCACTGGAACCAGGCACTGGTTCACGAACCAATGCCACTTGGACTATTCTGCCCCCCCTCTGGAAATGGTATGTTCCGCTCGGACCAGCTCCGAGGTCACGGAGCGAGGACAGTTTCTGAGTTCCTGCAAGTTCATTAAGTTCATTAAGTTCATTTCAACTGTTATTGTTTATGCAGTGTGTGCGTCCATTGAACTGTAAGTCCGTTATTATGGCTTTTATGTATATTTATATTTCTGTTACCGATATTATGGCTTTTCGTAGTTAGCTCGCTGTTTCTGCTACATGTGACCAATTAAGGGTAATTGACAACCTGCACGTTTCAAGACTATTTTGCAGCGCTTTAATTTGATTCATATATTCTGTATTTGTCGTTGAGTTGTCTAATGCTAAGTACCATTTGTTATTAATATGATTGATTTACTGGTTTAGCAGACTTGTATTTTCTTTAACTAAGAAAATCAATTGAAAGAATCGTTGTTAAGTCAGAGCTCCATCTCGTGGCAGCGATCTGAGTAACATGTGGTCGGTAAACTCAGTCATGTTTAAAGTTTTGGGAAAACGTCTTGATAATTAGGTATAACTGTTCTACTTAGTATTGATTTTGTATTGTGTATTTCTTTCAGAAACCACACACACACACACATAAAAGCACATAAATGAGAATATGATTGGAATAAGGAATGCTGGAATAAAACTTTCCTAAAGGAAAAGAGGAACAAGTTTTTGAGTGATCTAACAGTCACTTCAGTGGTGGGCAGTAAAGTATCCGAACCCAAGTACAAGAGAGAAGCCAGTGTCGTAGTAGTAGTAGTAGTAGTAGTAGTAGTAGTAGTAGTACTCTGTAGTGTGCTAAATCGCGCCGTGTCCGTGATAGGAAACCTTTACCAACTGCACTGCTGACTGACTAATGATAACATCCGTTTAAAAGTCCCTGCACCAGGCCCGGTCACAGGTTTCCGTAGTGTAGTGGTTATCACGTTCGCCTCACACGCGAAAGGTCCCCGGTTCGAAACCGGGCGGAAACAGCTTTTGAAAACGCGTCTATTCTTTCTGTGTTGTTGTTGTTTACAGGTTAAAGGTTACAATTGTGTAGATACTTTTGATATTTTAAACATATGGTCGCTGCGGCATCAATTCCACAATAGTAAACACTTGATTTTGATTTAAACTCTCATGTCTCCATTCATTTCCTATGGCAGTTCTTATCAGTACGGATGTAATACTCTCGTTGACCACTACATTGATCTCTATGACCGCTTGGCGCTGTTGGGAGTCATCACCTTTGAAGCATCATAGAAAAATAAGCTTTAAAGAAGATTCTCGCTGCTGGAGGTCAGGGTTCGTTAGGTCAGTGTGACAAAATGACTCTACTAAATGTGTGTCTGTTTTTATTAATGCACTAAAAGGTTTTAATCCACTGTCCCATATTCTCCCATGCAGAGGTCAAAAAGGGTACTGCAGGTCGAGGTGTTACGGTTCTCCTCGTTAGTATAGTGGAGTATCCCCGCCTGTCAGGAGACCGGGGTTCGATTCCCCGACGGGGAGGCTAAACTTTAATTATTTCAGGAGAGTTCAATATTTATATTTTAATTATTAATCACAGGTGGAAATTGTTTTGCCTCGTTACAGTTGGTCTCAACACAGAAAGAAAGGAAAAGAACCACACCAACATAAATACAGAATAACATCTATAAACAAAACTCAATATATATATATATATATATATATATATATATATATATATATATATATATATACAGAAGAAGTGAGCAAGAAAATGGCTCAATAATTATACTCTAGGGTGCAATGACAGTAATTAAGACAGAAATTGTCAGTTCCCCACCCCTTACAGAGGGGGAGGAATTGTACAGTTTGATGGCCACAGGTAGAAAGGATTTAAGACTAGACTTAAAACTTTCTTTTTTATAAATCTTATAGTTAGAGATGGATCGGGTGACTCTGAACCATCTCTTAGTTATGCTGATATAGGTTAATCTGCTGGGGGACCTCTACTGATAAACTGAGCTCCTCTCCTCTCTCCTTTCTCCTGTATCAATGCAAATGCCCCCATTGCATGTCATTAACTTTGTGTCTTCTCTCTCCTGTAGTTGTGTTTCCTCCTCTCTGTCTCCCTCTCTCTGTACTTTTCTGCAGGTATCCTCGGCCTGGAGCTGTACATCTCCAGAATCCAGTTCATCTGCCCAATGTTCTTGATGCTTGTTGTTGTCTTTATTGCCTGCTGTTCTTTTCTCTCTTCTCTTTCCACTCACCCCAACCGGTCGAGGCAGATGGCCGTCCACTATGAGCCTGGTTCTGCTGGAGGTTTCTTCCTCTAAAGGGAGTTTTTCCTCTCCACTGTTGCCTAAAGCTTGCTCAAATGGGATTGTTGGGTTTTCTCTATAATTTTTTGTGCCTTGAGATAACTTTTGAGTCCTGTTGAGTTTTGAGTAACTGTTGTAAATTGGCCCTATACAAATAAAATTGAATTGAATTGAATCTCCTGTGGTTCTCTGTGGAGAACTTGATGTTAAACGGTCTCTGGCTGAACATGCTCCTCTGTTCAACACACTCAGGGGGTGGGAGGGATTGTCCTGGATTGAGAGGAGTTTAGACAGCATCCTCCTCTCAGCTACAACATGTAGAGGGTCCATCTCCACCCCTAGAACAGAGCCAGCCCTCCTAATCAGTTTGTTTAGTCTGTTAGTGTCTGACACCTTCATGTTGTGGCCCCAGCAGACCACAGCATAGGAGATGACACTGGAACCACAGACTCAGAGAACTTATAGGAATAGATACATGTTGAAATAATGAAATGTCAGAATTGTAGAAACAAATGATGCGAGCGTAAAGGTACGTCACATGTCTTGATGGACACCTGTGGGTAGAACAAAAATTCAAAGAGGTCCATCAAGTTAACAAG
The DNA here is from genome assembly GCF_900324465.2 of Anabas testudineus. Lineage (NCBI taxonomy): Eukaryota > Metazoa > Chordata > Actinopteri > Anabantiformes > Anabantidae > Anabas > Anabas testudineus. Next base: position 22,091,878 of record NC_046619.1, read on the forward strand.
TCAGTGACTCCACTTCTTTATAGAAACATTTAAAGTGGCAGAAAACGTGTTTCCACCAGGTTTCGAACCAGAGACCTTTGTGTCTGTATCTGTGTCTGTATCTGTGTCTGTGTCTGTGTCTGTGTCTGTATCTGTATCTGTGTCTGTATCTGTGTCTGTGTCTGTGTCTGTGTCTGTGTCTGTATCTGTGTCTGTGTCTGTGTCTGTGTCTGTGTCTGTGTCTGTGTCTGTGTCTGTATCTGTGTCTGTGTCTGTGTCTGTGTCTGTGTCTGTATCTGTGTCTGTATCTGTGTCTGTATCTGTGTCTGTGTCTGTATCTGTGTCTGTGTCTGTATCTGTGTCTGTGTCTGTATCTGTGTCTGTATCTGTGTCTGTATCTGTGTCTGTGTCTGTATCTGTGTCTGTATCTGTATCTGTGTCTGTATCTGTGTCTGTATCTGTATCTGTGTCTGTGTCTGTATCTGTGTCTGTATCTGTGTCTGTGTCTGTGTCTGTGTCTGTGTCTGTGTCTGTGTCTGTGTCTGTGTCTGTGTCTGTGTCTGTGTCTGTGCTTCTCTTCGCCCTCAGAACATTTGTTCTCACAATGTTTCTAATTTCTAAGAACCAACTGAGTGACAGCCCTATCAAAAACCAGAAGCCAATAGAATTCATCCTGGAACTGACCAATCATGTCACGGGGGAGGGTCAGAACGAGGACGCTAACAGAACACCAACATGCTAACTGTTAGCATGTAGTGCTGTAGCTTTGTGCTGTTTAGCTACAATATGTGGACACACAAAAAAAAAAACTCCCGGCTGCTGTTTTGATCTTTCTGGACTTTTACAACCGGCTATAAAAGAGTAGAAATGTAATCCATCATCCATCTACATGTCAGCAGCTCAGGTTAGTAATGTTATGCTCTATTCGTTTTAACACTAGCGTCAAGGCTAACTGCTAACCAAAAGACAACAGAATAGAAAACTGTTCTGTTACAGTGTATATATTATATATATATATATATATATAGAACAGAAACTGTTCTGTTACAGTGTGTATATATATATATATATATATATATATATATATATATATATATATATATATATATATATATATATATATATAATATATAATATATACACTGTAACAGAACAGTTTCTGTTCTATATATATATATATATATTATATATATATATATATATATATATATATATAATATATATATCCTCCTTCTCTTTCGGCTTTTCCCATCAGTGGTCGCCACAGCGAATCATCCTTCTCCACCTAACTCTATCATGAACATCTTCTACCCTAACACTAGCCAACCTCATGTCCTCTGTTAAGACATCCATATATCTCCTTCTTGGTCGTCCTCTTGTCCTCCTGCCTGGCAGCTCCATCTCCAACATCCTTCTACCAATATACTCACTATCCCTCCTCTGAACATGTCCAAACCATCTCAGTCTGGCCTCTCTGACTTTGTTTCTAACTACAGGACAACGTGAGCTGTCCCTCTGATGTACTCGTTCCTTATTCTGTCTAACCTGGTCACTCCTAAGGAGAACCTCAACATCTTCATCTCTGCTACCTCCATCTCAGCCTCTTGTCTCTTTCTCACTGCTACCGTCTCTAACCCATAGAGCAGAGCTGGTCTCACCACTGTCTTGTACACCTTTCCTTTGAGTCTTGCTGACACTCTTTTGTCACACAACACTCCTGACACCTTCCTCCACCCGCTCCAACCTGCCTGCACTCGCCTCTTCACCTCTTTTCCATCACACTGAACTGTTGACTCCAAGTACTTAAACTCCTGCACCTTCTTCACCTCAGCCCCCTGTAACCTAACGCTTCTACCTGGATCCCTCTCGTTCAGACACATGTATTCTGTCTTACTACGACTGACCTTCATGCCTCTTCTTTCCAGAGCAAACCTCCACCTCTCTAGCTGTTCCTCTACCTGCTCTATACTCTCACTGCAAATCACAATGTCATCCGCAAACATCATTGTCCAGGGAGATTCCTGTCTGACCTCATCTGTCAGCCTGTCCATCAGCATAGCAAACAAGAAGGGACTCAAAGCTGATCCTTGGTGTAGTCCCACCTCCACCTTGAACTCCTCTGTCTGACCTACAGCACATCTCACCACCGTCATACTTCTCTCATACATGTCCTGAACTAGTCTGACGTACTTCTCTGCCACTCCCGACGACCTCATACAGTACCACAGCTCCTCCCTCGGCACCCTGTCATACGCCTTCTCTAAATCTACAAAGACACAATGCAGCTCCTTCTGACCATCTCTGTACTTTTCCATCAACATTCTCAAAGCAAAAATGGCATCAGTGGTGCTCTTACGGGGCATGAAACCATACTGCTGCTCACAAATCTCCACCTTCTTCCTAAGCCTGGCTTCCACTACTCTTTCCCACAGCTTCATTGTGTGGCTCATCAACTTTATTCCTCTATAGTTGCTGCAGTTCTGCGTGTCACCCTTGTTCTTAAAGATCGGAACCAGAACACTTCTCCTCCATTCCTCAGGCATCTTCTCACTCTCTAGAATCCTATTGAACAAACTGATTAGAAACTCCACTGCTGTCTCTCCTAAGCACTTCCACACCTCCACAGGTACGTCATCAGGACCAACAGCCTTTCCACTCTTCATCCTTTTCAGAGCCTTCCTCACCTCATCCTTTCCAATCTCTTCTATTTCCTGCTCCACAACATCCACATCTTCCTCTCTTCTTTCCCTGTCATTTTCCTCATTCATCAGATCCTCAAAATACTCCTTCCATCTTTTCTGCACACTCTCCTGGGTTGTTAGCACCTTTCCATCTCTGTCCTTAATCACCCTTACCTGTTGCACATCCATCCCATCTCTATCTCTCTGTCTGGCTAGCCTGTACAAGTCCTTCTCTCCTTCCTTTGTGTCTAACCTGTCATACAGCTCATCGTAAGCTTTCTGTTTGGCCTTTGCCACCTCCCTCTTCACTCTACGCTGTGCTTCCTTGTACTCCTGTCTACTTTCCTCAGTCCTTTCTACATCCCACTTCCTTCTAGCTAACTTCTTCCTCTGGACGCATTCCTGTACTTCCTCATTCCACCACCAAGTGTCTTTACCTTCTTTCCTCTTTCCAGATGACACACCTAGCACCTTCCTACCTGTTTCCCTGATAACTTCTGCTGTGGTTTCCCAGTCATCTGGAAGCTCATCCTGACCACCCAGAACCTGTCTCAACTTCTGCCTGAATTCCTCACAAGTTTCTTCATTCTTTAGCTTCCACCACTTGGTCTTCTTCTCTGACTTCCCTCTTTTCTTCTTCCTGACCTCCAGGTCACACCACCATGCGGTGCTGTCTGGCTACACTCTCTCCTACCACCACTTTGCAGTCACTGACCTCTCTCAAATGACCTCGTCTACATAGGATGTAGTCCACCTGCGTACTCCTACCTCCACTTCTGTATGTCACTCTATGTTCCTCTCGCTTCTGGAAGTAAGTGTTGACTACAGCCATTTCCATCCTCTTAGCAAAGTCCACCACCATCTGTCCTTCCAGATTCCTTTCCTTCACACCAAACCTGCCCATCACCTCCTCATCACCTCTGTTGCCCTCACCAACATGCCCATTGAAGTCTGCTCCAACAACAACTCTCTCTCCTCTGGGGATACTCTCTATGACCTCATCAAACTCACTCCAGAATCTCTCCTTCTCTTCTAACTCACAGCCAACCTGTGGCGCATACCCACTGACTACATTCATCATCACCCCTTCAATTTCTAGCTTTATGCTCATCACCCTGTCTGAGACTCTTTTCACCTCTAGAACATTGTTCACAAACTCCCCCTTCAAGATCACTCCTACCCCGTTTCTCTTCCTATCAACACCATGGTAGAACAGTTTGTATCCTCCTCCGATACTACGTGCCTTGCTGCCCTTCCACCTTGTCTCCTGCACACACAGAACATCTACCTTTCTTCTCTCCATCATGTCTGCCAGCTCTCTGCCTTTCCCTGTCATCGTACCAACGTTAAGAGTCCCTATTCTCAAACCTATGTTCCTGCCTTTTCCCTTCTCTCTCTGACCACGAACCCTTCTGCCTCCCCTCTTTCTTCGACCAACAGTAGTCAAATTTCCACCGGCACCCTGTAGGTTAACAGCATCGGTGGCGGTCGTTGTTAACCCGGGCCTCGACCGATCCGGTATGAAAGTCTTGTGAATGATTCGCATGGTTATTTTGGCAATTTCTACGCCGGATGCCCTTCCTGACGCAACCCTCTCTATTTATCCGGGCTTGGGACCGGCACAGAAGTCACTGGCTTGCAACCCCTATGGCTAGATTATATATAATATATATATATATATATATATTATATGTATATATATATATATAGAACAGTTTCTGTTCTATATATATACAGTGAGGGAAAAAATTATTTGAACCCCAGCTGATTTTGTAAGTTTGCCCACTAACAAAGAAATGATCAGGCTATAATTTCAATGGTAGGTTTATTTGAACAGTGAGACACAACAATGACAAAAAAAATCCAGAAAAATGCGTTTCAAAAAGAGTTATAAATTAATTTGCATTTCCATGAAGGAAATAAGTATTTGATCCCCTATCCGTCAGCAAGATCTCGAGCTCCCAGGTGGATCTTATACAGGTAACGAGCTGACATTGGCAGCCCTCTCAGCTCGTTACCTGTATAAAAGAGACCTGTCCACAGAAGCAATCAATCAATCCAGATTCCAAACTCTTCACCATGGCCAAGACCAAAGAGCTTTCCAAGGATGTCAGGGACAAGATTGTGGACCTACACAAGGCTGGAATGGGCTACAAGACCATCGCCAAGCAGCTGGGTGAGAAGGTGACAACAGTTGGTGCAATTATTCGCAAATGGAAGAAACATAAATTAACTGCCAATCTCCCTTGGTCTGGAGCTCCATGCAAGATCTCACCTCGTGGAGTTTCAATGATAATGAGAACGGTGAGGAATCAGCCAAGAACCACTGGGGAGGAACTTGTCAATGATCTCAAGGCAGCTGGGACCATAGTCACCAAAAAAACAGTTGGTAACACACTACGCCGTGAAGGACTGAAATCCTGCTGTGCCCGCAAGGTCCCCCTGCTCAAGAAAGCCCATCTACAGGCCCGTTTGAAGTTTGCCACTGAACATCTGACTGATTCAGAGGAAGACTGGGTGAAAGTGTTTTGGTCAGATAAGACCAAAATCGAGCTCTTTGGCATCAACTCAACTCGCTGTGTTTGGAGGAGGAGGAAGGCTGCCTATGACTCCAAAAACACCATCCCCACTGTCAAATATGGAGGTGGAAACATTATGCTTTGGGGGTGTTTTTCTGCCAAGGGGACAGGACAATTGCACCGCATCAAAGGGAGGATGGATGGGGCCATGTACCGTCAAATGTTGGGTGAGAACCTCTTTCCCTCAGTCAGGGCATTGAAAAGGGTCGTGGTTGGGTACTCCAGCATGACAATGATCCAAAACACACGGCTAAGGCAACAAATCACTGGCTCAAGAAGAAGCATATTAAGGTCATGGAGTGGCCTAGTCAGTCTCCAGACCTTAATCCCATAGAAAATCTGTGGAGGGAGCTGAAGGTTCGAGTTGCCAAACATTGGAGAGGATCTGCAAAGAGGAGTGGGCCAAAATCCCCCCTGAGATGTGTGCAAACCTTGTGGCCAACTACAAGAAACGGCTGACCTCTGTGATTGCCAACAAAGGTTTTGCCACCAAGTACTAAAGCACGTTTTTCGAAGGGATCAAATACTTCTTTCCTTCGTGGAAATGCAAATTAATTTATAACTCTTTTTGAAACGCATTTTTCTGGATTTTTTTTTGTCATTGTTGTATATATATATATATATATATATATATATATATTTAGTTGTGGCTCAACGCCACGTTTGAGATCACATTAGTTTCTAACGTAACGTTTTAACTGTACATTAGTTTCTAACGTAACGTTTTAACTGTACATTAGTTTCTAACGTAACGTTTTAACTGTACATTAGTTTCTAACGTAACGTTTTAACTGTACATTAGTTTCTAATGTAACGTTTTAACTGTACATTAGTTTCTAACGTAACGTTTTAACTGTACATTAGTTTCTAATGTAACAACTAACTGTAATGACAAACACACAGATGTGCTATTTTTATATTTGTTAAAGTATGTTTTTGCTTTAATAAATGACAGAGACAACCTGGACTTCCATGTGAATAGTTCAGATTTTGGTTTGTTTTAATGTAGTTAAAGTTCAAGATGCATCTTACTGTGTTCTTTTAATTTTACTGTTGTAGTTTGTAATGTATAACTGTATATTTTCTTTTGCACCTGTAGCATTACAAGTTCATATTACAGCCTTGGTTAATGCAGACTGCGTGTTCCAATGTGATCCCAGATACTCAGTCCTCAGATGTGGATCATTTAGGACACACACTGAGTGCTGCTGTGTCTTTTCAAGTCTAGTTTGTCCAAATACCCATGTGGGTCTATGGTATAAAAATAGATGTAGGTCCTTTACTGTACTTCTTGTGTCTTTCACTGTGGTGGCGTACAGAGCCAGAATAATGAAAGCTATATCACTACTGTTCAAATTGTTTAACAGCTGGATGTTAGAGGGTGTATATGTTAGCTACACGATGCTAAAGCAAAAATGACAAATGTCATCTAAAACAACAGTCCTGTAACACAATAAATTTTCCTTTATCATTGTTACATTTAGTGTATGTTGTAAATGGGTTAGCTTACCAGCATAAATATGTATTGGATGAAGTAAAATTGTATAAACACAACACAACATATATATAATCCACACAACACCTCACATGTGTATATTTAGCTGTGGTCCAGCGCCACGTTTGAGATTGGATACCATTACATTTGTCTCAGTTTTGGTTAGCAGTTAGCCTTGACGCTAATCGTCTGTGTCCACTTATTAAAGCAACAGTTTACACAAGGGAACTAATTCATACATTATTTCTACTTAACAGTCAAACTAAATGCTACAAACATCATAGACGACAGGATTGGATGAAGAATTCAATAAGTTTTCTACTGTTCAAAAGTATGTGATTACAATCAAGAAAATGTACTTTAAAGATGATATGTACTCAAAGAGTAAAGAAATAATTTTTATGCACAGTTTTATGTATTTAGATTTTTTTTCTTGCCTTATACCTCACTTGTAAGATGCTTTGGATAAAAGTTCCTGCCAAATGACTAAATGTAAATGTAATGTATTAAATTATTACTACTCATGCATTATTTTGTGAGCAGCATTTTATGATTGTTTGTTAATGTGCAGCTATTTTTTTAAATTGAATTTAGTAAAATAAGGTCAATATAAAGTATCTTATAGTACATTTATAATAAGCTGGGTCCATGAAATGTGTAGTAGTTTTGTGAGAAGAAAGATTAAATGAATTACATGTTTCACTTTCACTTGCATATACTGTTTGATAATTGAATCTATATTAAAAAAAACATCATATTTTTGAGCAGTTTGTATGTTTTGTTTGAAAACATTGCATATTGTAAAGTAACTAGTAACTAAAGCTGTCTCTAAATGTAGTGGAGTATAAATTACAAATGTAAATGTATTGTATGTAATGTGTAAAAAAAAAAAACCTCATGAGATTTGTACCTTCTAACTTCTGCTAAATGAAACCTACCCCCACTGACACCAATGGCCATTTTTACAGACTTACACATATTTATTTATGGAACAGAATAAAACATTTTATTGTCCACAGGAGTGGAATATTATCTTTGAATCAAAGATCAATTGAAACAAAACACCAATTGATTTTATGACATCTTAATGTTGGAGGTAAAAATGTCTCCTCCTGACTACGGCTGTACCCTGTAAAAACACACAAACATATGAATTGACATTATTACTGCCATAAATGTAAATGACCATTGTACAAAACTAAATACTACACAACACTGCACATAACTCTATATGTTAGTGTTAAGTATTTAAATGCAGTGAGGTTGTGTGTAAAGATCCTTGTTATGAAAATGTGCAGTCTGATAACACAAAGACATAAAATGAGTAGCTCCTTTATTTCATACAAAAATGTGCTGCAGGGGTATAAAACATTTATTGAAAAGATAAAAATTAAAAGTGGGAAGTCAGCGACCTGTGATGTGTTCAGTGTTCAGTCACCTCATAATACAAAATGCTTTACGTTAGATAGAACAGATGTTAAGACAAGACTAAACAGTCTCACATTTAATAAAATGCAGAAATATTTAGGAATCAGAAACACTCTGTATGATTGGTATGGGTATTAGAGGTGTCTTGTATGATTGTTGAATGGTGTTGTGTCATATTTGTGCTGTTTGTTTGGACAGAGCTGCCTGTAGATGCACAATGGAATACAGTGTGATCTAGTAACAAAGTCGTATTCTATTGTATAGTATCAGATGCACCTTCAGTATTTTAGTATTCCTTAACTTTCAGTCACAAGTATTTGTGTTGACTATGGAAAACTACACAGTTATACACATGAAGAAAAACCTATTGAAAACTTCCAGTTTGTGACTATTGTACCTAATGAACTATAGAGACTCAGAAATACAGAAACAATAGTGGTGTATGTCCTACCTGTTAGACACATTGTGCTGTAACAGACAGGTATTTGTAGGTGCCTGGACAGGGGTCTCCTCCCATTGTTGCATTGTTTACACGGATGTAACATGTTGTCTTATATTTACACCTGTAAAAGATGACAATTGCTGGTAATCAGCTATATCTTACATTGAATACCTTCTATATTTAGGTAAATCATCTTGTTTGCTGTCTTCAGTCAAACAGCAGCGTCAACTTTAGGTTAACACACTTTGGCTTTGCAACGTCTTTTGACTCATGCAGCATGTTCTGTACTTTCCATACAGATTCCTGAAGTGGAAAAATGTATTCGTGAAAGTAAAGTACAGTATAACCTGATACAGTGGGCATACCTTTTGACTGTAAAGCTGCTTTAACACATGCACTGGAACCCTGAACTTCTCCAGACTGTATCTGAGCGCCTCATGTGAGAACTCAATCATCTTGAGTTATTCAGTTCCTAGATTACCCTGACTTTATCCTGAGAGCCCCCTGGTTCACAGTCACAGGCCATTAGGAGTTAAAAAACAGTTTACTGTTGTTAGAACATGCTTATTTCCTTCACATAATTTCATATCATTAATTTCTAACTTGTTCTACTGATGCACTGTAAACAAATCACATTGGTTTCCGTGGTGTACGTTTTGTGTCTCATCAAGCCTTCTGCATGCTCTACAGAGGAACCAGCCCCAACCCAAAAACCAAACAAACTATTTCCCAGAGTGAGAATGTATATTACTCAGACTTTCTCCTGCTCTGTGCTGCATGTGTGAATACACAACTCTGTATAATGTGACAACCTGATTCTCCAGACATTGTCCAAAGTGCTTATGTGAAAAAGGAGTCCGTTCTGTTTGTGGTGCCTTACATATGTTGCAGGGTCACGGTGACATCACGCCTGCAGTTGGTACTTTGTTTTGTTCCAAGCTGCATAAAGCTCCAGCACACATTTTGCTCCTGACGGCCGTAGACAGCTGATACTATCCTGATTGTCTTCTCATTGACTATAGAGTGATACAGAAGCATGTATTTATTACACAAAGCAAGACGGAAACAAAACATTATGGATGTGTAGGAGACTTACGGCATCTGAACTGGCCTTGTTTTCCACCACAGATCACTCCCTCAAAATTAGAGGGAAGTATGTGCTGAGGAAAACCTGGTGTAAGGAAGAAAGGAAATCCTGGAGGAAAGCAACAGGCGCACTGGGGTCTGCAGCCGAATGGACACTTTGGCTGGTCACTCACGGGAACTGTCAGTTGTCTGTTACCAGGAGCTGCTGGTTTGGTTTCTCCACTGTTGAGTGAAAAAGTATATATACATATTTTACATTTTACAGTTTTAGACTCTACTCCTGTGTAAAAATGCATGTACACAATACTTCACACAAGTTTCCCTTTATAAGTCATGGTTAACGACCTTAATCTCGTTGTACGATGTTGCAATGACAATAAAGTTTATCTTTATCTTTATCTTGTTTTGGACTCTTTAATCACAGTTTGACACCAAAAAAGCTTTGCTCTGCTTAGAATAGCAATCCGACAAGTTGGGTGCAATCCTCTTAAGTGATTTTCAGACATGCTGGAACCCAGAACTTTACTAGACATTACCCAGAGAAGCTGTAGAAAGCAAATATCTGAGTCAGTTGGCCTGGACATTATATAGACATGGACAGTCTCCTGTTGTGTGAAAGAGCAACTTAAAGATGAGTGTAAAAAGCATAAGTGATCAAGTTTCTGAAAATATACTGTTTTATGTCATTCAGACTACAACCAAATTAGACACCTTCACTTTTTAGGTGTAGATTTAATTAAGTATGTTTAATTGCTGATTAATCAGATTCACAGTACAGCTGAGTGCTGCATAAAGTGATAAAATGATATATAGTGACATGATTAATCAGGAAGCATAATGATAGATCAGCAGTGTCTGAAAAAGCACAGAGAAGCAGCAATTTTCTTACCTGTTGCTTTCTTTGTCCTCCTCTGATGATGAAGATGAGGAAGATGACGATGATTCAGCGCTGTCTGGACATTTAAGCACACATTAGTTATCTTAAATTTCCACAATACTGAGTCAAGTAACAGGTAATTAAGTTATTAATTAATCTGTAGCAATATTATCATCACTTACTGAAAGCAGAATCACAACAGTGAGATCTAAAGGACAAAAATAATTTGTGCAAAGTAAAGAATATTTACATCACACAATTAACATACATTGTCTCTCTGTTAATTGAACATCTCAGAACCTTTCTTACACCGAACATCAACATAGGCATCATGCCCATTCCACCTGAGGGAATGGTTTGTTCATTCAGATTTGATTGCTGTATTCTTTAAATGTACATTTACATTAAGTAAACATTTAACAGTAACATTTTTGATGCCAAAAGCACTTTTCTTTATATCTAACATAGAGACATAGAGACACTCCTGTCTTTTGAGGCTACTTGATTCCTTCCAGCTGGATAGCACCATGTTCTAGTTCTAGTTCCATCTGTGTCACTAGATTAGACTAAACACAACCAGGTGTATGGAGTAGTCAAGGGAAGCTGCATGTTCAGTTGACCAATCAGCTGCCAGAGAGAATTGTGAATGAGCTGTAATTGGGCCATACCGACCCATGTTTATTTAGTTGTCATTAAACCTTAAACCTATGTCTTTGTCTTTTGTTGAAGTCAAACGTGATCTGAGTAATTCTTCATTATTCATGATATCTCCCTATGTACAATCTAATTAAAAAACGAAATATCTAACAATCTAAATAGAAGTAAATTTGGTGCATATTGATGTGATTAGAATCTTGAACACAATTGTACCTAATCAAAGGTTATTAAGATGTTTGAGTCAAATTAAATGGAATTTTAACTGCTTTAACATTTTTGTACTTTCCATTAAAAAACAACTGGCAGCATTGGAGCCAGAGCTGCTCAGTAGCACAGTTATAGAAGTTGAGATAAGATAGTAATGTTAAATCTGTGTAAAGAAGGAATTTCAGCTAAAACACAAAAACTGTGTGATTTAATATGTTTGTAAAAGCTAAAAGCTTAAGAAATTCACTGTGACATCACATCACCTTCAAACATTATCATAAGAAAACAAGGTAGTTAAAATCATGACCTAAAGAATGTTAAAAACCAGTCCAGAGTAAAACAGAGCACAGTTGATGTGAAGGATATTTAAATAATCTTCAGTTTAATAATGAGCGCAGTACGCCTTTTTATTTTAACAACGTCTTGTTCAATAGTGCTGTTAAATGTACCAACGAACAGTTAATTAAATTGTTCATCAGAGAACATAGCAGGCACATTGCACCCAGTAGCTTTATTTTTCCCGTATGTCCAGATTATGCTTTGGTAAAGACATCTTTGGATTTCTGGGTTAATTTTGTAAAAAAAAAAAAGTATAAAATCAGGCCCAGGTGACGTTACTGACCTCTCTTTGTCCACAGTCTCTTCACTACTGTCTTCGATTCCCACTTCTTTTCCATTGCATGGAGTTTTTCCAGAACTGTGGAAGAATGTTATAAAAATTTAAGGAAAGTGTTGTTTGAGTTCAAAAGGGAAGAAAAGAACCACAACCAGGAAAAATCCACACATACTCAAATATCATATAACATCTAAACAACAAACTCAATAAGAACAACGAAGATTAGAATAAGAAACAAAAACTAGGACTAGGAGATTTACAGGTACAGCTAGGTGTTATCTGCCCAAAAGAATTCCAACATTAGCCGTGAAAAGAACATTTTCTTACCATCTTCTCTCCTCCTCAACCGATGAAGATGATGATTCAGAACTGACTTTATCTTCAATGTACATGAATAAGAGATTTCTTCATCAGCATTTATTTTCCAGATAAGAACAGGTAGTTATTTAACACATAACAATCTCAGTACCCACCACTTACTGAAGGTAGGATGAGTCCAACAGCCAGAACTGAAAGGATGGAGTGTTCACATATCAGTAATTCTAACAAAATATTTCCTATTACATCTCAGAATAGGAATTGTACTGAAAGTCAACCAAGGAGTGAAAAATACTAAGGAATACTTCACAATAAATGATTTCTATGAAACTTCCAATACGTTTCTGTCTACCCACCCTCCAAAACATTGTAAAGAATTATTGCGCTTTCTATATTAATATAAATATATATAAGTCCAAATGCAAATAAAACCTCTTTATTGCAACATTACTCAAAAAAAAGGTTTCAGTTTTGTTTATAGAGTAGATAACGGATACGTTACTAAAAATACAGATGAGCTATTTCACTTTTTTGTGCCTAGTCCTGTAAACTTAAAGTAGATAGAAAATTGGACAACTCTCTACTGTAAATGCATTACTCTGACTGGACAATATTAACTGAATTTATATAAACTCAAATATTCTGTCATCTGGATTTTAAACAGTGAGAGAACAAGGTTCAGAGAATCTGTTCAATATAAGCCGGAGAAACTGGATTTTGGAAAATGACTTGAACGTGTCCAGGGAAATTTTAATCTAAGTACTTACAGGCCAGCAGGGTCAGCTTCAGAAGAACCATCTCCAGTCTGTAGTTTAATTCCTGGTTTTAGATGTTGTTCATCTCGCGTCTTGAGGTGCTGTGTTTCCTTCAGCTGCCTCGACTGATTGTTTGTCTTCAGTGTGTAACGTGATTATTGAATCAAACATGACACAACATGACAGGAACTGAGCTGTTTGACTAAATCCTACGACTGCAGGGGCCACGAGGACTGGACAGTATTTATCTACTAGCTGCAGAGAAGCTGAAATTAAGATATAAATATGCTTTATGGCATTCATAATAAAAACTGACAGTAACAGGACCTTTAGTTTATCAGTGTGCAGCACTGAGCACATGAATGAGTTTGAATAAATATTATTGGTTTATAGACTTAACTGAATCCTAAAATTAATTTATAAATTATACATGTCATCATCAGTGGTTGAAAGTAACTAAGTATAATACTTGTCAGTATTTGTTCCAAGATGCAAGTTTGCAGATTTAGATTTTTAATTCAAAACAAACTAAAGATGTATTTTTGTGGATTAATCAGCTGTAGGTAGGAACATGAAGTGAACTCAGATCCACCTTCACCAGCTGCAATGTTAGTGGCTTTTACACATTACATTTATCTACATAGTGGTAGTTTTCCACAACTATATTTTTGAACTTAATATTTTAGTTGCATATTCAGTTTTCTGTTTTTTGTGCAATTAGTCAAATAAGTAACCTATTTAGAGAGTTATTGGTGCAGCACTTGTTTTAGGAAAATTACAAATAAACAAACTGATCCCAGAGGCGATATCTGGGAGCTACAAAGGGCAAACATTAAATATTTGAACATTGTTGTTTGTTGAATAAAACATAACCAGGAACAAATGATTTTTGTTTGTTTTTTAGCATAGAAGATACCATTTAGTTTTGTTTTTCACCCGAGGCCCTGAGCCATACCTGTAAACATTTGTACAGCGTTGTTTATTGTGTAGAATTCAATGTGCTGAGATCAGTTAAAGCACAGCGTGTAAATCTTAATCATAAAAACCAACACGTTTAAAAAATAGACTCGGCTAACTATGTGTACCTGCATTTATCCGTTTATCCGTGCATCCGTTTACCGATAGGTTCCCAGTCTCCCTTCTGAACGTGTACAAACCACTTTAATCTGACCTCTGACCTCTCTGCCTCCTGTCTTTTCTTCAGTGTCACTGCTCTCAGCATGGTCTCCTTTCATTCTCACTGATCCTCTTTTATCACACAATATATTACAATATATTATATATATATACATATATATTATACTCCTGCCACTCTTCTCTTTCACTTTTCATCCTCCTTGCACACGCCTCGTCCTCTCTTTTCCACACTCTCCGTTGCTCTGAACCTAGCCTAGACCTCAGCCTAGCCTCCACTACTCTTTCCCACAACGTCATTGTTTAGCTCATCAGCTTCATTTCTCTGTAGTTGCCACAGCTCTGCACATCTCCCTTCTTCTTAAAAATTGGCATCAGTACACATCTCCTCCATTCTTTGGGCATCCACTCACTCTTCAAGATCTTTTTAAACATATCAGAAACTCTACTGCCTCCTCTCCTAGACACTTCCATACCTGCACAGGTATGTCATCAGGACCAGCTGCCTTTCCGCTCTTCATCCCCTTCAATGTCCTCCTCACTTCACTCTTGCTAATCTTTGCTACCTCCTGTTGCTCAACTGGCATCATTATCATCAGCTACCTGCTAACATAGCACTAGATTTGCGTCTCTGTAGAGTTTATTTTATTTTACATAGACACAGCACAGATGCAGTGGGATGGTTTATTTTTCTTATTACAGGTAGAGTCGATGACAATAGAACTAAAGAACCCAATACACAGCTATTCTACACATCAGCATGAAAGAAAAACAGTTCAGTACTAGTACTTCTAAAAAGATTTATAATTACAATAGCAATAGTCCCAATAATGACAGAAATAATAATCATTAAAAGCTCTGAGATCCTTGTGGATCTGTTCTAATTGCATTGTTTTTTGTCTGTTGTTACACCAATTTCAAAATGTAAAACTATAAAAATAGAAATGAATGTCTGGAACTCCATGTCGAATTATTACTTGATATTCCTAGTGAGATTTAATAAAATTGATTGGGTGGTTTGTTTTGTTGTTATGCGAGAGCCAGTGTACCATAGTTATTTAGTTTTAATTTTGTCTCAACCAGCTCCTCTCTTTCTGTTGACTGTTGCATTTTTAGAAAACTACACCACACCAGCACTAACCCACCACCTACAACACCACACTCAAAATGTCTGTGATTTTATTCTGCAACATAGATTTTTAAACTGCTCTTTTTCCAAAGTAAATTTTCAAAACAATTTTCATTAATCATTGGTGTGAAGTTGGGACACACGTGAATGAGATTTGTAGAAACATTTCCTCCTCTTGCAGCAACACAAATGGTTTCTGTAAACACACAGAACAGTGAAGATTAGATTAAAATTAAATTAAATTAGATTAGACTACAATGAATTAGGGTAAAGTAGACCTGATTACTTTACTAATCCACATAGGAGTAACTTTTTTGGTACACTGTGAAAAATAAGATCAAACTGAACATAATATGTGACAATATGTGAATCTTAAAAAGCCAAAATAGCAACTCTGAAAGTAAAAAAAAATTAAAAAGAGTTACTGTAACTACAAAATTAAAACAATATGCAGGAGATCAAACATGAGTGATGCACTGCAAACGTTACCAACACGATGCAAAGCAATAGTGTAAAGTGTGTTAAGATTCAGATTCAAGGCATGACACTTTTTGAAGTAATAACAAATAAAATAAAACAAACTAAAATAACAATATATAGCATTATAAATAATAGAATTACCATTATTGGTTTTACTATGTGTCTACTATATGTATGCATTTGTTTCATACCTCTTAGACACACTGGTAGCTTGCAGACAGGTATTTATGAGTGCCTAAACACAGGTCTCCAGCCAATGTGTTGGATGACTGAACTGTACATTCTGACTTGTAGTCACATCTAGAAGAAAAGAATACAACTTTAATCAATCTGGGATATTTGTCTGCTGCAGTTTTCCTCTTATTTGTTTACCTGACAATTTATTTATGGTCTTACATTTGGGCTATTATGCTGGTGACATCGTTTGCACAGGTCAGGCTTTCATTTTCATCTTCCATATTGCTTGTCCAACAAACAGTTTTACTTTGGCGACCATAAGTGGCTCCTTGCACCTTAATTGTTTTCCCATTAGCTGCCAAAGGTTATACCACAGAGCACAACATATAGATATACAGTATGTACACATCGATAAATAATGACACACATTCTTGTGCATTTTGGTACATGATGTACAGTGTGTGCAATAACTTACGACAGCGCAGTGCTTCGCTCTGTCCCTCACAGATCACTGTGGAGTAATGAGGTGGAGCTTTTGTAGCTGAACACTTTCCTTTGCAGTGATGTTTACCGTTGCAAGGACATTTAGGTTTGACTAATGGCACCTCAGTTGCTGATCCCTTAGCTGCAGTAAATCAAACAAAAAGCATATGTGTTAAGTAATAAGATATATTCATGCATACATTGAAACGTGATGTAGAGTGTTTGAAGGAACTGGTAACTTACAATTTAGCACCTCACTCTGTCCTTCACTGATGACAGATGAATAATGACCTGGAGATTTTGTAGCACAAGGTTTTCCTTTGTAGCAATGTTTTCCTTTACAGTACTGTTTACCTTTGCAAGGACATTTAGATTTGCCACAGTCTTTACCCACTTGTATGGTCTCCTTATCTTGTTTTTTTGAGAAACATTTAGTTGTGTCTCGACATTTACTTCTATCTTTGTCTATCTCCGAGTAGGTGGTAGCCAATGTAGATCCATCAGAGCGTTTAAGGGGATGACGATGCTTTCTGAATTGTTTAGGTCTGCTGGGATATTCAGGTTTATCAGGGTGTTCGGGATTGTCAGGATGTTCAAGTTTGTTGGGATGTTCAGGTACACTGTAATGTCGATGTTCAGGGCTGTCTGGATATTGGAGTTTGTCAGGATATTTATCTTTTCCAAAGTGCTCGTGTTTTTCAGGGTGTTTTTCTGTATTTTCAAGTTTTCCTGGATGTTCAGGTTCATCATACTGTTTGGGTTTGTTAGGAAGTTCCGGTACACCGTAAAGTCCATGATTGTCATGATGATCAGGGTTGTCTGGATATTGAAGTTTGCCAGGATATTGTTCTTTTTCGAAGTGCTCATGTTTTCCAGGATGTTTCTTGGTATTGTCAAATTTTCCAGTAGGTTTGCCAAGATGTTCACTTTTTCCTGGATGTTCAGATTTTCTGACATGGCCTTGTTGTTTAAGATCTTCAGATTCATTGGGATATTTATGTTTTTTTGGATGTTCTCTGTGTTTGGGTTCATTGGAATGTTTGTGTTTTCCTCCTTGATGGTCGTGTCCTCTGTGATGGATGTGTTTGCCTTGATGGTTGTGTCCTCCTTGATGGTTGTGTCCTCTGTGATGTTTGTGTTTGCCATGATTGCTGTGTTTGCCAGGATATTCTTGTTTACCAGGATGTTCAGTTTTACCATGATGTTCAGTTTTACCAGGATGTTTAGGTTCACTCTTACTTGTACTTATAGGTCTGTTTATGGATTTAACTGGTGCTTCAGTTTGTCCATGTGATTTAGATTTTACAGGTAGTACAGGCTGAGAGGGAGGGACTTTGAAGCACATAGTAGGACTCTGTACTTTTTTAACACTGAAAACAGAGACAGAGAGAACAGGTTCTTTATTTGATCCTTCAATTTGTATTAATTGCACAAATAATGCCACATGTCACTTACATGTCACTGTAGAATGGCTATTAACATTCTGTTTCTTGTGTTTTGATGAAAGTAGTAGGCGTCTTTCATTATTAAATGTGTTCTGAGAAGTATTTGATGGATGACAATGTTCTTTTTTCCACTTACACAGTAGTTTGGTTGATCCGTGAAATAATTTATAAATATTGTAAACTGTAAAATATTGTTCCAGTTTTCATTAATACTCTCTTCTGAATGTTTGTTTCCATCAGATTAGGTATAATTTCTTCCAAAGGGGCTTTTGTTGAAATATATATTAACAAAAGAGATCAGTAATGTACCGTATTTTCCGCACTATAAGGCCACCTAAAAGCCTTCAATTTTCTCAAAAGCCGACAGTGCGCCTTATAATCCGGTGCGCCTTATATAAGGATCAATATTGAGTCAGTCACGCAGTAGAACACGGGAATAGACGTTTAATATTAACGAATCAATGGTGCGGAAGTGGAGGCAGCAACAAGATGGCTAAGAAGACTAAACAGAGTTTCCGAGGGAACAAAACGAGATGGCTACAGTTGGAGGACAAACTCCTATCTTTTGTTTATATAACTGAAAGAAACTAAATTAACAAATAATACACATCGTTACACATTTGGTATGTTACACTCGCACACGCTAGCTTGACTTGAATGAAGCTAATTACAACACGCACATGTAATTTGACACATGTAACAACTAAAATACTTCTAATGACAGTAAACATGTTAATACTTACAAAGACAAATGCTTTCCAAGACACAAACGTATAAAGCACACTCAGCATAAACATGAACCAGTTCGTTTTACTGTGGAAACTAAACTAGTTTAATTTACTGACAGAGAAAATCCGTCGAAGCTGTACTATTGAACAGAGAGTGGAAAGAGCGCTCACTCTGCAACTAATTATCTTAACAAAGATCAACTAAAATACACAACTCTCACTCTGACAAATTTTTAAGAACAATACTATAATACTTTTTAGCTGCCTTTGTCACAACTTATTGTTATTCATTTATTCAATTCAATTCAATTCAATTTTATTTGTAGAGCGCTTTTTACAATTGACATTGTCACAAAGCAGCTTTACACAACCAAAGAACAGTACATGAACAGTGTATGTGTATGAATCATAATAATGTGATTGTCCCTGATGAGCAAGCCGAGGGCGACAGTGGCAAGGAAAAACTCCCTGAGAAGGCAACAGGAAGAAACCTTGAGAGGAACCAGACTCAACAGGGAACCCATCCTCATATGGGTGATTACATGCTGTGTAGGCAGCAGTCCAGTATAACAGTTAAAGTCTTTTAAGTTAATATGGAGTCCAGTTTATCTATTATTTATCACTTGAACTGAAAGGCATGATGGCAATCTATTAATAAAGTTTGACCGACCTCTCTGTGTGAGGATCCGCCGACTACCTTTCAGGCTGACCTCTTATTTTGAAGGTCCCGTTTCTGGGCGGAATGGTGTTCATGCAGCAGCTTCACATTCGTTAAGCCGATTGATTGCACCTGTTGTGCACCAGAGGGCTTTTTACCTGCAGTGTTCCACAGACCTGTTGCTAGATCGTTTGTTGAATTAGAGGCAAGACAAAGACACTACTTTTGCTTCTCATGACAAACTAGTGTGGAGGACATAAAGTAGTCGATGGCAGAGGATTCTGCTACATGGATTATTGCTTCGGAGTATGGTTTGTGTTTTGTTGAATGCCGGTTGTTTTCGTTGGATTATTTTGGATTTCCTATTGGAGTTACGGGTTTGGATTATCTATGTTTCAAGGACTTTGATTTCACCAGGTATTAATATTGATTCCTTTTGTGTTTTTCTAAAGAAAAGACTGCTCAGCTGATGCTTGCTCTGTAGTTTTGTTTGTGTGCTTCAATAAACGCACTGAACTGAATAGATTGCTTCGGCCTTATTATTGGTCCTACTAACTCCTGACACTCTGACTGTAATGTTGACATTCCCTTTAGCGCAGCTCCATCTAATGTTGCATAATGTAACCCCAGCCTCTACTGTAGCGTCTATTCTATGCGCCTTATAATGCGGTGCGCCTTATAGTGTGGAAAATACGGTAAGTATAATATTGTAATGTTTTGACTGCATCAAGATGTAGTGCTAGGTAATGATGATGATAAAACCACAGATCACACATTTATAGATGTCTTTGCCTGCACAGAGCTTTCCTAAAATCTGTGACAGAAATATATGAAGAAGCGATGCAGAGAAAGAAATGTTGAAAATAAAAATAACCTGATAAAAAAGGAGACTGCACAGCTCTAAACATCCTCTTACCTCTCTTTGCTGTCTTTCTCCTCACTCTCCTTGTTGTGATCCCAGTCTTTTCCTGTGGGTTTGTGTTTTCCATGTCCACCTCTTTCTTCTGATTCTTCTGATGACGATGAAGAGTGAGGTGCAACTAAACAGCATAAAGTAACAGTCAAATTGAGGAATTGCAGCATCAGTCAAACTCTGGTGTGTATTTAACCATTGTGAGGTTGAGGTGTGTAAAAGGATTAGATTTTGTGTCCAGTGGGTTTTAGTAGTAACAAATTATCTTTTGAAATACAGATTGAAGATTGCCCATATCAATGAGCCGTGCATACATATTGTTCTTACCAGAAGTAATGAATCCAATGACTAGAACTGAAACACACACAGATACATTTTAATAATGGACAATAACAAAATCAGCTTAAAGGAGATAGTTTTTTCTCTTAATTAACCATGAATTGACAAATATTAGTCCATCACAATTGATCCATTCATTGATTAGTTAAACATTTAAAAAAATTAATTAATTTAAACAAAACACAACTGGTTGAAGCTTCTCTAATCTAAGCATTTTCCAGAGGAGAGATGGTACAGCGACATCTGGAGGGTGATAACAGTTACAGCCCTTAAAGACGACAGCAGGTGCAGAAGCCTGTGTGTTTTTATTAAACCTTTAATGTTTTTGTTCAGAAGGTCTTTCGGTAAAAGTTGTACCGTAAGTCATCAAGACTGTGAGTAACAATTATTTATTGTGGATTAATCTGCAATTTTATTGGTTAATTGTTTATTAGCTTTTTCTATAAAATATTGAAAATATAAGAAACTAGTTAAATTTCACACAGGTAAATATTCGACATCAAGATATTCAGTTAATTATCATGTATGACAAAAAAAATCTTAATTTTTAGGAAATAGAAAATATTTGGTATTTGCTTTGACAATGACTAAAATAATCTAGTAATTTTCTGTTCATCTATTAATTAATCAATTGACTAATCATTGCAGATTTTATAACCATAAAATGAAATAAAGAAGAAAATTATTATAGTGAAGTAAACAGTAATGAAAATAACCACTAGTTGCACCATTAAAAAATTACAAAAGTATATTTTTACCTTTAATTGTGAGATGGTCAAACTGTCCATGTTAGGAGAAATGATCTAGAAGTTCACATTTTGTCCTTATGTTCGGTCACACATTAACTATATTCCTCAAAATATTTTAATGTTATAAGTTCTTTTTCATAGTTCTGAATGTAAAGTTTTTACCTGGTTTTATCATGTAATTCTGGAAACTTATTATTTGTATGAACAGACAGTTTGTGTTGTTAATCAACAGATTAGATTACTCACGGGTCAGCAGGGTGAATTTGGGGGAAACCATGTCAGCAGCAGGTCTGCAGTCCACTCTGCAGGCAGGTCGCTATGATGCTTTACTTTACCTCCAAAGTTCTTGAAGAAAGTAACATGTCCTCTGAATAAACAGTCATTTATACACAGTAAACAGTGAACTGACTCTGGACTGAGGCTGTTTGACTAAGAACACATTTTACAAGTTGACTGAAGCAACATGACACACGCTGGTTTGCTGCAAGCACTCAACATTTAGATATTACTGTTGTAAAAAGATGAGTGTTCAGACTGAGGCAGAGGTGGACGATGAATCACTGGCAGAATTTTAATCTAGACATTTACATTGACAAACAGTGGCACCAGATAAACATCATTTAGGAAATCACTAGTATTGACTTTGGCCGTTGTTAGGCTGTTGTTGACTTGTTGATTTTGGTGAAGTATCTTCACTTATTTCTGGGTTCATTTAGGTACATTTTTCATGCATAAACAGTCCTCTCTCCACATGACTTCTAACTTTGTTAATTTAACAAGTAATATATGTCTATATATTTGTATATTTGTATACATTTGGATATTTCTAATTACTTCACAGCCAATTAAACGCTTTATGAGAGACGTGGTGGTTGCGATGGTGTACTTTGTTGAATTAAGAACACATTGTTTATTATAATACTAATAATAATAATGACTTTTAATAAATAACTTTTGAAGATGCCAAATTTATTCTATGATACAGCCTAAATAAGTTGTAGTTCCTCTCAGCTGGAGAGCGAATAAAAATTGCCTCAGGACTTTTGACTCACAAATCTCCATAGTAGCTAATAGTAAATGAATTACTGGATATTTGTTTTGGTCAAAATGTTCAACTTGCAGTTTGTTTACAATTTACAGCACAAAGGTTTAGTAGTGCCCAACATTTTCTTTCTAACTGAAGGGTCATGTTTATGTCCAGTTTATGAGATGGTCCGATCCTCTAATCTGCACATGAAGAAAACTACCGGGACATCTTGGATCTCTCCAGAAACCGTATTGATGAGGAACATGTAAAATAAATATATAAGTTCAATAATGTTCAAATTAATACACGTATACATTTATAACATTCATCAGTAACTCTGCTGATGTGATACACAAAGAAAACACTTTCTTAATAGAGTACGCAGTGGAGTGAAGTCGGTACACACTCTAAACATTTGTGTTCTGTGTTGTTTTACATGCACAGCATCAAATAAAAGTTCTGATCATCTTTGGATCTTAAATATTCAGTTTACAGCAAACACTTATGAATATATATATAGATAGATTCTGTACTATAAATACTATTACTAATATTCCTAATAACAGGAATAGTCATAATGGTTAGAGAGATAGTAGTGTTACACTGTATTTATTGTTTAGTGCTAGTATTCACAGGATTTATTTACTTATTTTAACTTGGATTATTGTATATTATTGTTACAAACAGTGTCAAACACCAACACACTGAAGGAAAAGTCTGGATTTGAGCTTTTTTAACTGCACTTTATTGAGTATTTTTTATAATGTGAACACAAACAGTAAAGTTGAGACACATGAAAATTCAAATGTGAAGATGCCGAACCTTTCCTTCTGTTGCAGCGAAATGAAAGGGCTCTGAAAAACATACACACATTAAGATTAGATACAACGAAAAGACAGACTGAGAATAACAGACAACACGTGACAGACAAAAACACAGTAATCATTAGGAGCCATCAAAGCCACTGAACTTACAAAATATATTTTAATGCGATTAACTAAATTCTGGAAAAAAAAGCCAAACATAAGTGAAGGTAATTTAAACAAGAAGTTAGCGCAGCATTATTGTCACACTTAAGTAATTTAGATAATCAAATTTGTATAAATGCTGTTTTTAAAAGATGACCAGCCAAACCTGCCTGGAAGAGATTTAAACTCTTGTCATTACTACAACCTCCGTTGCTCTATGTTGTTGTCTCTAAGTTACTGAATCATTTCATGTATGTATTATAGTTCAAACACAGTAGTAGTGAGTAATTTAAATTTGTCACAGTAAAATATTAATCTGCTATGGTTGAACTATGTATTCCTGTAAAACTCACTGAATGTTTTTTCATCACTTGTCGTGTTGTTTTGGGCCTTAAAACATATTTTAAATTAATAATTCATAATTCATAGACGTGTTAACTGAGCTGTAACTCTCGTTTAGATCACGATCACAATCAGAACAAATGTTTTACCTGTGTTTCTTTAACCCTCGAGGCACCTTGGGGTACCAAACGTGTACATTCTGCTGATTTTGGTTTTTCATTTTTCAATATCTCAGTCAATTCAAAGGCTATCTGTATAAAATTTCCCCAGGATTTTTCTTTTATTCTAAATTTTAAAATTCCAATTCCCCTCTATTACAAGGTGTATAGAATAGGAGATATGCAAAATGCATACACTCTTTACCCTCGGGACCCGTTTTGGTCCCATTGACTTCCATTATAATGACATATTTTTGATATACTGTAATCCTGACCTATTATCATTCTTTTCCCATTAATACCAAATAAATCTAAGCCTCTACCTTCAAAATACAGGGAAAAAAGGTTTTACGGTTCATGACCCCCCCAAAACCACCAGGGTCAGCAGGGTTTTATCACATAAGGTTTCGATCGAGGACTGGTTCTCTTACGTTACCAAAATGCATGGCAATAAGAAATCTGAGCACCACAAAAATGGTCTTGGTGTGTAGGACTGATGTAAAAGAGTAGTGTGAATGTGAGTGAAAATGTATTTTTTATGTGTGTGAGTGTGTGTGAGTGTGTGTGTGAGAGAGAGTTAGTGTGTCCGCATGTGAAATTTCAGTCATCAAAGGCCCAATTGGCTAAGTTTATAAAACAGAGTGAAAGTGATTGAGAATACATTTTGTGTGTGTGTGTGTGTGTTTGTGTGTGTGTGTGTGTGTGTGAGTGTGTGTGTGTGTGTGTGTCATCAAAGGCCAATTGGGCTTATCAAGAGAGAGCCTCGTCTCTCCTTTTGGATGTGTAGTAAACACAGACATGCACCTGCATAAACATGCAGGGAGAATAGTTTGCAGCCTTGTCTGGCTGGTCATATGTCCTGAAGACAGCCATCAGGGGAAGAATGAAACTAGGCGAGGCCCCTGCTGCAGACTTGCAGTCCTCTGAGGAGAGTGAGGAGCAAGTTACCAGCAGTGAAAAGTCAACCGAGAGTCAGGTGGAACTCCTGCTAGGCAACTAGGGGACCTGCAACTCGGAGGAGGAGGAAGAGAAAGTGGTAATATCTCAATAGAGATCAGAAAATGGGGAAATCCTTTGGTCTGCCACACATGAAGAGCCCCTGACATTCTTTCACCCTCCCATCTTGACCCCAGGATGGACTTATACTTTGCATTTGTCAGGATCAGCGGCCCTGAGACTGCATTTGAGAGTATGTGCCCTCCAAACCTGGAAATTATGGGTTGAAGAGGTTGTCTGAAGATATTATGGGCTGAAGATGTTGTCTGCCTGCATGCAGACCTCATATGCATGCAGGTTTCAAGTATATCTAGGAATATGACATGATGGACATGTCATGTTACAATGCCTATGTCCTGCTCACTTCTGTGGACCCACGCTGGAACAGCACGAAGTGCTGCAGCTGGCATCTCTTCTTAGAGTCGGTTGACAGAGCTCTCATTGCCCCAGCCATGGCAAAGAGGAGGCATTTGCACAGAGGACTGTCTGCAGACAGACTGGTCCGACAAGCCCAGGGCCAGGACCATGGTCATGTGGAGAAAGAAGAGAAGGAGGAGAAGCTACAGCCAGGGACCTCCAGAAAGCAGAAGCAGTGGGTGTTGTGCCCACAGTGCAGAAGGGTGTGGAACCAGTGCACCAAACGTGGAGTGCATGCATGCTAAATTCACCTCACAGGGATCTGTGGTTTATGCATCAACATGCATTGCAAACACACAGACACACATGACAAAACAAAACATCTTTTGACAGAAAATAACAAATTGGTAAATATTGCATAGGAGTTTTTCTCTCCTGTGCTTATGACAAAAAGGGGATAAAACACTAAAAAAACATATAAAAATAATAAAAACCTTATATATATGGATAAGTCTGAAGCTGTTGAAGAGATCTAATGTGGTAAAACTGAAAAAAAAATATTTCTAAATAACACTTTTATTTCAGTTTTATGAGAGTGCCCATTTTGGACCCGGAGATAAAAGGTCTAAATTTTGTACATAAACTCTTATTGCTGCAAAAATAATAATGCATCAAAATCAAAGTTGTTATCAAATATTCACTTAGTCAAGGCTCTAATACCCTCATCCCGAATATTTCACTTTGCATCTTATTTTTGGTAAATACTGCATGTTTTGTGTTTTTGCCTGTTGAAAAATCGGGGGTTCTCATGACAAAAAGGGCATAAAAACCTAAAAAACATATAAAAATAATAAAAACCTTTACATATATGGATAGGTCTGAAGCTGTTGAAGAGATCTGATGTGGTGAAAGTGAAAAAAAATATTGATATATCACATTTTTATTTCACTTTTATGAGAGGGCCCGTTTGGGGTCCCGAAGTTAAAAGGTGTAAGTTTTTTGAATAAACTCATATTGCTCCAAAAATAATAATGCATCAAAATCAAAGTTGTTATCAAATATTCACTTAGTCAAGGCTCTAATACCCTCATTTGGAATATTTCACTTTGTATCTTATTTTTGGTAAATACTGCATGTTTTGCGTTTTTGCCTGTTGAAAAATTGGGGGTTCTCATGACAAAAAGGGCATAAAAACCTCAAAAACATACAAAAATAATAAAAACCTTTATATATATGGATAGGTCTGAAGCTGTTGAAGAGATCTGATGTGGTGAAAGTGAAAAAAATATTGATATATCACATTTTTATTTCACTTTTATGAGAGGGCCCGTTTGGGGTCCCGAAGTTAAAAGGTGTAAGTTTTTTGAATAAACTCATATTGCTCCAAAAATAATAATGCATCAAAATCAAAGTTGTTATCAAATATTCACTTAGTCAAGGCTCTAATACCCTCATTTGGAATATTTCACTTTGTATCTTATTTTTGGTAAATACTGCATGTTTTGCGTTTTTGCCTGTTGAAAATTTGGGGGTTCTCATGACAAAAAGGGCATAAAAACCTAAAAAACATACAAAAATAATAAAAACCTTTATATATATGGATAGGTCTGAAGCTGTTGAAGAGATCTGATGTGGTGAAAGTGAAAAAAAATATTGATATATCACATTTTTATTTCACTTTTATGAGAGGGCCCGTTTGGGGTCCCGAAGGTAAAAAGTGTATGGTAATTTTAAAGGTGCCTCGAGGGTTAATACTTTGCAGCGGGAGACAGAGACACAGAACTTCATGGATTCGTTTGGAGTAAAATGTCGATTTGTACGTAGAATCTGTTCAACGTACGTCACTTACCCCAGTTTAGCGCCGCGCTCTGTCCCTCACGCCTCCTTCGAGCCGCTGGGCGGAGCTTCTGTAGCACAACGACTTCCTGCGCAGTGATGATTCGTGTTGCAGCAGCGTTTGAGTTCAGCCTTCGAGCGACAGCGGTCTGATCTACAACACTTCGCTCGGCAGCAGCACTCGGCAGAGTCCAACCACTGAGGGCCCCTGCGCCATTTAAGGCGGAATCGACGCTGGGCAGGACCGGCAGACTTATCAGCCCATTTAAGGCGGTATCGACGCTTGGAAGAACCAGCAGACTTATCAGCCCATTTAAGGCGGTATCGACGCTTGGAAGAACCAGCAGACTTATCAGCCCATTTAAGGCGGTATCGATGCTGGGCAGGACCGGCAGACTTATTGCCCCATTTAAGGCGGTATTGACGCTTGGAAGAACCAGCAGACTTATCAGCCCATTTAAGGCGGTATTGACGTTTGGCAGAACTGGCAGATTCGTGGAACCATTTAAAGCGACGACGATGCTCAAACTTCCCAGGATGTTGAGATTTACGATAATAATAACGATTTGATGGACGTTTGTTATGGTTGTCAAGATGTCCAAGTGTTCCAGGATGTCCAGGCTTCCCAGGGTGTCCAGTTGTTCCAGAATGCCCTGGTGTGCCAGGATGCCCAGGTGTTCCTGGATGTCCAGGTGTGCCATGGTGTTCAGGTGTGCCAGGATGCCCAGGTGTGCCAGGATGCCCAGGTGTGCCATGGTGTCCAGGTGTGCCAGGGTGTTCAGGTGTTCCTGGATGTCCAGGTGTTCCTAGATGTCCTGGTGTTCCTGGATGTCCAGGCTTCCCAGGGTGTCCAGTGGTTCCAGAATGCCCTGGTGTGCCAGGATGCCCAGGTGTTCCTGGATGTCCAGGTGTACCAGGATGTCCAGAATGCCCAGGAGTGCCAGGGTGTCCAGGTGTTCCTGGGTGTCCAGGTGTTCCTGGATGTCCAGGTGTGCCATGGTGTCCAGGTGTGCCAGGGTGTTCAGGTGTTCCTGGATGTCCAGGTGTGCCAGGATGCCCAGGTGTTCCTGGATGTCCAGGTGTGCCAGGATGTCCAGGTGTGCCAGGGTGTTCAGGTGTTCCTGGATGTTCAGGTGTTCCTGGATGTCCAGGTCTGCCAGGATGTCCTGGTGTTCCAGGATGCCCAGGAGTTCCTGGTTGTCCACGTGTGCCAGGATGCCCAGGTGTTCCTGGATGCCCAGGTGTGCCAGGGTGTCCAGGTGTTCCAGGATGCCCAGGTGTTCCTGGATGTCCAGATGTGCCAGGGTGTCCAAATGTGCCAGGATGCCCAGGTTTTCTAGGATGCGCAGATGTTCCAGGATGTCCAGGTGTGCCAGGATGTTCAGGTGTTCCTGGGTGTCCAGGTGTGCCAGGATGTCCAGGTGTTCCATGGTGTCCAGGTGTGCCAGTGTGTTCAGGTCTTCCTGGATGTCCAGGTGTGCCAGGATGCCCAGGTGTTCCTGGATGTCCAGGTGTGCCAGGGTGTCCAGGTTCTCCAGGTGTTCCTAGTTGTCCAGGTCTACCAGGGTGTCCTGGTGTTCCAGGATGCTCAGGTGTGCCATGATGTCCAGGTGTGTCAGGGTGTTCAGGTGTGCCAGCATGCCCTGGTGTGCCATGGTGTTCAGGTGTGCCAGGATGCCCTGGTGTGCCATGGTGTTCAGGTGTTCCAGGATGCCCGGGTGTTCCAGGATGCCCAGGTGTTCCTGGATGTTCAGCCTTCCCAGGGTTTTCAGGTGTTCCATGATGCCCAGGTGTGCCATGGTGTCCAGGTGTGCCAGGGTGTCCAGGTGTTCCTGGATTCCCAGGTGTGCCATGGTGTCCGGGTGTGCCAGGGTGTTCAGGTGTTCCTGGATGCCCAGGTGTGCCAGGGTGTCCAGGTGTGCCAGGATGCCCAGATGTTCCTGGATGTCCAGGTGTGCCATGGTGTCCAGGTGTGCCAGGGTGTTCAGGTGTTCCTGGATGTCCAGGTGTACCAGGATGTCCAGGGGTGCCAGGCTGTCCAGAATGCCCAGGAGTGCCAGGATGCCCAGGTGTTCCTGGTTGTCCAGGTGTGCCAGGATGCCCAAGTGTTCCTGGATGCCCAGGTGTGCCAGGGTGTCCAGGTGTTCCTGGATGTCCAGGTGTGCCAGGATGCCCAGGTGTGCCAGGGTGTTCAGGTGTTCCAGGGTGTCCAGGTGTTCCTGGATTCCCAGGTGTGCCATGGTGTCCGGGTGTGCCATGGTGTCCAGGTGTGCCAGGGTGTTCAGGTGTTCCTGGATGTCCAGGTGTGCCAGGGTGTCCAGGTGTGCCAGGATGCCCAGGTTTTCCTGGATGTCCAGGTGTACCAGGATGACCAAAATGCCCAGGAGTCCCAGGGTGTCCAGGTGTTCCTGGTTGTCCAGGTGTGCCAGTATGCCCAGGTGTTCCTGGATGCCCAGGTGTGCCAGGGTGTTCAGGTGTTCCTGGATGTCCAGGTGTTCCTAGATGTCCTGGTGTTCCTGGATGTCCAGGCTTCCCAGGGTGTCCAGTTGTTCCAGAATGCCCTGGTGTGCCAGGATGCCCAGGTGTTCCTGGATGTCCAGGTGTGTCAGGGTGTTCAGGTGTGCCAGGATGCCCAGGTGTTCCAGGATGCCCAGGTGTGCCAGGGTGTCCAGAATGCCCAGGAGTGCCAGGGTGTCCAGCTGTTCCTGGGTGTCCAGGTGTGCCAGGATGTCCAGGTGTGCCAGGGTGTTCAGGTGTTCCTGGATGTCCAGGTGTGCCAGGGTGTCCAGGTGTGCCAGGATGCCCAGGTGTGCCAGGTTGCCCAGGTGTTCCTAGATGTCCAGGTCTGCCAGGATGTCCTGGTGTTCCTGGATGCCCAAGTGTGCTAGGGTGTCCAGGTGTGCCAGGATGCCCAGGTGTGCAAGGACGCCCAGGTGTGCCAGGATGCCCAGGTGTGCCAGGGTGTCCAGGTGTGCCAGGATGGCCAGGTGTTCCATGATGCCCAGGTGTGCCATGGTGTCCAGGTGTGCCAGGGTGTTCAGGTGTTCCTGGGTGACCAGGTGTTCCTGGATGTCCAGGTCTGCCAGGATGCCCAGGTGTTCCTGGATTTCCAGGTCTGCCAGGATGTCCTGGTGTTCCATGATGCCCAGGTGTGCCATGGTGTCCAGGTGTGCCAGGATGCCCAGGTGTTCCAGGATGCCCAGGTGTGCCATGGTGTCCAGGTGTGCCAGGATGCCCAGGTGTTCCAGGATGCTCAGGTGTGCCAGGATGCCCAGGTGTTCCAGGATGCCCGGGTGTTCCAGGATGCCCGGGTGTTCTAGGATGCCCAGGTGTTCCTGGATGTTTAGCCTTCCCAGGGTTTTCAGGTGTTCCATGATGCCCAGGTGTTCCATGGTGTCCAGGTGTGCCAGGGTGTCCAGGTGTTCCTGGATTCCCAGGTGTGCCATGGTGTCCAGGTGTGCCAAGGTGTTCAGGTGTTCCTGGATGTCCAGGTGTACCAGGATGTCCAGGTGTGCCAGGCTGTCCAGAATGCCCAGGAGTGCCAGGGTGTCCAGGTGTTCCTGGATGTCCAGGTGTGCCATGGTGTCCGGGTGTGCCAGGGTGTTCAGGTGTTCCTGGATGTCCAGGTGTGCCAGGGTGTCCAGGTGTTCCAGGATGTCCAGGTGTGCCAGGATGCCCAGGTGTGCCAGGGTGTTCAGGTGTTCCAGGGATTCCAGGTGTTCCTGGATTCCCAGGTGTGCCATGGTGTCCAGGTGTGCCAGGGTGTTCAGGTGTTCCTGGATGTCCAGGTGTGCCAGGGTGTCCAGGTGTGCCAGGGTGTCCAGGTGTGCCAGGATGCCCAGGTGTTCCTGGATGCCCAGGTGTGCCAGGGTGTCCAGGTGTTCCAGGATGCCCGGGTGTTCCAGGATGCCCAGGTGTTCCTGGATGTTCAGCCTTCCCAGGGTTTTCAGGTGTTCCATGGTGTCCAGATGTGCCAGGGTGTCCAGGTGTTCCAGGGTGTCCAGGTGTGCCAGGATGTACAGGTGTGTCAGGATGCCCAGGTGTGCCAGGGTGTTCAGGTGTTCCTGGATGTTCAGGTGTTCCTGGATGTCCAGGTCTGCCAGGATGCCCAGGTGTTCCAGGATGCCCAGGAGTTCCTGGTTGTCCACGTGTGCCAGGATGCCCAGGTGTTCCTGGATGCCCAGGTGTGCCAGGGTGTCCAGGTGTTCCAGGATGCCCAGGTGTTCCTGGATGTCCAAATGTGCCAGGATGCCCAGGTGTTCCAGGATGCGCAGATGTGCCAGGATGTCCAGGTGTTCCATGGTGTCCAGGTGTGCCAGTGTGTTCAGGTCTTCCTGGATGTCCAGGTGTGCCAGGATGCCCAGGTGTTCCTGGATGTCCAGGTGTGCCAGTGTGTTCAGGTCTTCCTGGATGTCCAGGTGTGTCAGGGTGTTCAGGTGTGCCAGGATACCCTGGTGTGCCAGGGTGTTCAGGTGTGCCAGGATGCCCTGGTGTGCCATGGTGTTCAGGTGTTCCAGGATGCCCGGGTGTTCCTGGATGTTCAGCCTTCCCAGGGTTTTCAGGTGTTCCATGATGCCCAGGTGTGTCATGGTGTCCAGGTGTGCCAGGGTGTCCAGGTGTTCCTGGATTCCCAGGTGTGCCATGGTGTCCAGGTGTGCCAGGGTGTTCAGGTGTTCCTGGATGTCCAGGTGTACCAGGATGTCCAGGTGTACCAGGCTGTCCAGAATGCCCAGGTGTGCCAGGATGTCCAGGTGTTCCTGGATGTCCAGGTGTGCCAGGATGCCCAGGTGTGCCAGGGTGTTCAGGTGTTCCAGGGTGTCCAGGTGTTCCTGGATTCCCAGGTGTGCCATGGTGTCCGGGTGTGCCAGGGTGTTCAGGTGTTCCTGGATGTCCAGGTGTGCCAGGGTGTCCAGGTGTGCCAGGATGCCCAGGTGTTCCTGGATGTCCAGGTGTGCCAGGGTGTCCAGGTGTGCCAGGATGCCCAGGTGTTCCTGGATGCCCAGGTGTGCTAGGGTGTCCAGGTGTTCCAGGATGTCCAGGTGTTCCTGGATGTCCAGGTGTGCCAGGATGTACAGGTGTGCCAGGATGCCCAGGTGTGCCAGGGTGTTCAGGTGTTCCATGATGCCCAGGTGTTCCAGGGTGTTCAGGTGTTCCTGGGTGTCCAGGTGTGCCAGGATGTCCAGGTGTTCCATGGTGTCCAGGTATGCCAGTGTGTTCAGGTCTTCCTGGATGTCCAGGTGTTTCAGGATGCCCAGGTGTGCCAGGGTGTTCAGGTGTTCCTGGATGTTCATATGTTCCTGGATGTCCAGGTCTGCCAGGATGTCCTGGTGTTCCAGGATGCCCATGAGTTCCTGGTTGTCCAGGTGTGCCAGGATGCCCAGGTGTTCCTGGATGTCCAGATGTGCCAGGGTGTCCAAATTTGCCAGGATGCCCAGGTTTTCCAGGATGCGCAGATGTTCCAGGATGTCCAGGTGTGCCAGGATGTTCAGGTGTTCCTGGGTGTCCAGGTGTGCCAGGATGTCCAGGTGTTCCATGGTGTCCAGGTGTGCCAGTGTGTTCAGGTCTT
Organism: Anabas testudineus; assembly: GCF_900324465.2. Taxonomy (NCBI): domain Eukaryota; kingdom Metazoa; phylum Chordata; class Actinopteri; order Anabantiformes; family Anabantidae; genus Anabas; species Anabas testudineus. The sequence continues at coordinate 22,124,483 of NC_046619.1, forward strand.
CCTGGATGTCCAGGTGTTCCAGGATGCCCAGGTGTGCCTGGATGTCCAGATGTGCCAGGATGTTCAGCCTTCCCAGAGTTTTCAGATGTTCTCGGATGTCCAGGTGTTCCAGGATGCCCAGGTGTGCCATGGTGTCCAGGTGTGCCAAGATGTCCTGGTGTTCCAGGATGCTCAGGTATTCCAGGATGGCCAGGTGTGCCAGGATGCCCAGGTGTTCCATGATGTCCGGGTGTTCCAGGATGCCCAGGTGTTCCTGCATGTGCAGTTGTACCAGGATGTCCAAAATGCCCAGGAGTCCCAGGGTGTCCAGGTGTTCCTGGTTGTCCAGGTGTGCCAGGATGCCCAGGTGTTCCTGGATGCCCGGGTGTGCCAGGGTGTCCAGGTGTTCCAAGATGCCCAGATGTTCCTGGATGCCCAGGTGTGCCAGGGTGTTCAGGTGTTCCTGGTTGTCCAGGTGTGCCAGGATGCCCAGGTGTTTCAGGATGCGCAGATGTTCCAGAATGTACAGGTGTGCCAGGATATTCAGGTGTTCCTGGGTGTCCAGGTGTTTCAGGATGCCCAGGTGTTCCTGGATGTCCAGGTGTGCCAGGGTGTCCAGGTTCTCCAGGTGTTCCTAGCTGTCCAGGTCTGCCAGGATGCCGAGGTGTGCCATGATGTCCAGGTGTGTCAGGGTGTTCAGGTGTGCCAGGATGCCCAGGTGTTTCAGGATGTGCAGATGTTCCAGAATGTCCAGGTGTGCTAGGATGTTCAGGTGAGCCTGGGTGTTCAGGTGTTGCTTGATGCCCAGGTGCGCCATAGTGTCCAGGTGTTCCTGGTTGTCCAGGGGTGCCAGGATGCCGAGGTGTTCCTGGATGCCCAGGTGTGCCAGGGTGTCCAGGTGTTCCAGGATGCCCAGGTGTTCCTGGATGTCCAGGTGTGCCAGGATGCCGAGGTGTTCCTGGATGCCCAGGTGTGCCAGGGTGTTCAGGTGTTCCAGGATGCCCAGGGGTTCCTGGATGTTCAGCCTTCCCAGGGTTTTCAGGTGTTCCATGATGCCCAGGTGTACCAGGGTGTCCAGGTGTTCCTGCATTCCCAGGTGCTTCTCGATGTCCAGGTGTGCCAGGGTGTCCAGGTGTTCCTGGATGTCCAGGTGTACCAGGATGTCCAGGTGTTCCAGGATGCCCAGATGTTCCTGGTTGTCCAGGTGTGCCAGGATGCCCAGGTGTGCCAGGGTGTCCAGGTGTTCCAGGATGCCCAGATGTTCCTGGTTGTCCAGGTGTGCCAGGATGCCCAAGTGTTCCTGGATGCCCAGGTGTGCCAGGGTGTCCAGGTGTTCCTGGATGTCCAGGTGTGCCAGGATGCCCAGGTGTGCCAGGGTGTTCAGGTGTTCCAGGGTGTCCTGGTGTTCCTGGATTCCCAGGTGTGCCATGGTGTCCAGGTGTGCCAGGGTGTTCAGGTGTTCCTGGATGTCCAGGTGTGCCAGGGTGTCCAGGTGTGCCAGGATGCCCAGGTGTTCCTGGTTGTCCAGGTGTACCAGGATGACCAAAATGCCCAGGAGTCCCAGGGTGTCCAGGTGTTCCTGGTTGTCCAGGTGTGCCAGTATGCCCAGGTGTTCCTGGATGCCCAGGTGTGCTAGGGTGTCCAGGTGTTCCAGGATGCCCAGGTGTTCCTGGATGTCCAGGTGTGCCAGGATGTACAGGTGTGCCAGGATGCCCAGGTGTGCCAGGGTGTTCAGGTGTTCCATGATGCCCAGGTGTGCCAGGGTGTTCAGGTGTTCCTGGGTGTCCAGGTGTGCCAGGATGTCCAGGTGTTCCATGGTGTCCAGGTGTGCCAGTGTGTTCAGGTCTTCCTGGATGTCCAGGTGTGCCAGGATGCCCAGGTGTGCCAGGGTGTTCAGGTGTTCCTGGATGTTCAGGTGCTCCTGGATGTCCAGGTCTGCCAGGATGTCCTGGTGTTCCAGGATGCCCAGGAGTTCCTGGTTGTCCAGGTGTGCCAGGATGCCCAGGTGTTCCTGGATGCCCAGGTGTGCCAGAGTGTCCAGGTGTTCCAGGATGCCCAGGTGTTCCTGGATGTCCAGGTGTGCCAGGGTGTCCAAATGTGCCAGGATGCCCAGGTTTTCCAGGATGCGCAGATGTTCCAGGGTGTCCAGGTGTGCCAGGATGCCCAAGTGTTCCTGGATGCCCAGGTGTGCCAGGGTGTCCAGGTGTGCCAGGATGCCCAGGTGTTCCTGGATGCCCAGGTGTGCCAGGGTGTCCAGGTGTTCCTGGATGTCCAGGTGTGCCAGGATGCCCAGGTGTGCCAGGGTGTTCAGGTGTTCCAGGGTGTCCAGGTGTTCCTGGATTCCCAGGTGTGCCATGGTGTCCGGGTGTGCCAGGGTGTTCAGGTGTTCCTGGATGTCCAGGTGTGCCAGGGTGTCCAGGTGTGCCAGGGTGTCCAGGTGTGCCAGGATGCCCAGGTGTTCCTGGTTGTCCAGGTGTACCAGGATGACCAAAATGCCCAGGAGTCCCAGGGTGTCCAGGTGTTCCTGGTTGTCCAGGTGTGCCAGTATGCCCAGGTGTTCCTGGATGCCCAGGTGTGCTAGGGTGTCCAGGTGTTCCAGGATGCCCAGGTGTTCCTGGATGTCCAGGTGTGCCAGGATGTACAGGTGTGCCAGGATGCCCAGGTGTGCCAGGGTGTTCAGGTGTTCCATGATGCCCAGGTGTGCCAGGGTGTTCAGGTGTTCCTGGGTGTCCAGGTGTGCCAGGATGTCCAGGTGTTCCATGGTGTCCAGGTGTGCCAGTGTGTTCAGGTCTTCCTGGATGTCCAGGTGTGCCAGGATGCCCAGGTGTGCCAGGGTGTTCAGGTGTTCCTGGATGTTCAGGTGCTCCTGGATGTCCAGGTCTGCCAGGATGTCCTGGTGTTCCAGGGTGTCCAAATGTGCCAGGATGCCCAGGTTTTCCAGGATGCGCAGATGTTCCAGGATGTCCAGGTGTGCCAGGGTGTTCAGGTGTTCCTGGGTGTCCAGGTGTGCCAGGGTGTTCAGGTGTTCCTGGTTGTCCAGGTCTGCCAGGATGCCCAGGTGTTCCTGGATGTCCAGATGTGCCAGGGTGTCCAAATGTGCCAGGATGCCCAGGTTTTCCAGGATGCGCAGATGTTCCAGGATGTCCAGGTGTGCCAGGGTGTTCAGGTGTTCCTGGGTGTCCAGGTGTGCCAGGATGTTCAGGTGTTCCATGGTGTCCAGGTGTGCCAGGGTGTTCAGGTGTTCCTGGTTGTCCAGGTGTGCCAGGATGCCCAGGTGTGCCATGATGTCTAGGTGTGTCAGGGTGTTCAGGTGTGCCAGGATGCCCAGGTGTGCCATGGTGCCCAGGTGAGCCTGGGTGTTCAGGTGTTCCTGGATGCCCAGGTGTGCCATAGTGTCCAGGTGTGCCAGGGTGTTCAGGTGTTCCTGGATTTCCAGGTGTGCCAAGATGCCCAGATGTGCCATGATGTCCAGGTGTGTCAGGGTTTTCAGGTGTGCCAGGATGCCCAGGTGTGCCAGGGTGTCCAGGTGTGCCAGGGTGTTCAGGTGTTCCTGGATGCCCAGGTGTTCCAAGGTTTCCAGGGGTTTCAGGATTCCCAGGTGTTCCTGGATGTCCAGGTGTGCCATGGTGTCCAGGTGTGCTAGGATGCCCAGGTGTTCCAGGATGCGCAGATGTGCCAGGATGTCCAGGTGTTCCATGGTGTCCAGGTGTGCTAGGGTATTCAGGTGTTCCTGGATGTCCAGGTGTGCCAGGATGTACAGGTGTGCCAGGATGCCCAGGTGTGCCAGGATGTTCAGGTGTTTCTGGTTGCCCAGGTGTGCCAGGATGTTCAGCCTTCCCAGAGTTTTCAGATGTTTTCGGATGTCCTGGTGTTCCAGGATGCTCAGGTATTCCAGGATGGCCAGGTGTGCCAGGATTCCCAGGTTTTCCTTGATGTCCGGGTGTTCCAGGATGCCCAGGTGTTCCTAGATGTTCAGCCTTCCCAGGGTTTTCAGGTGTTCCAAAGTGTTCAGGTGTTTCAGGATGTCCAGGTGTGCCAGGGTGTCCTGGTGTTCCAGGATGCCCACGTGTGCCATGGTGTTCAAGTGTTCCAGGGTGTCCAGGTGTACCAGGATGTCCAGAATGCCCAGGAGTGCCAAGGTGTCCAGGTGTTCCTGGATGTCCAGGTCTGCCAGGATGTTCTGGTGTTCCAGGATGCCCAGGTGTGCCATGATGTCCAGGTGTGCCAGGGTGTTCAGGTGTTCCTGGATGTCCAGGTGTGCCAGGATGCCCAGTTATGCCAGGGTGTTCAGGTGTTCCTGGATGTCCAGGTCTGCCAGGATGTCCTGGTGTTCCAGGATGCCCAGGTGTACCAGGATGCCCAGGTGTTCCTGGATGTTCAGCCTTCCCAGGGTTTTCAGGTGTTCCAAAGTGTTCAGGTGTTTCAGGATGTCCAGGTGTGCCAGGGTGTTCAGGTGTTACTGGATGTCCAGGTGTGCCAGGGTGTCCACGTGTGCCAGATTCTCCAGGTGTTCCTAGCTGTCCAGGTCTGCCAGGGTGTCCTGGTGTTCCAGGATGCCCAGGTGTGCCATGGTGTTCAAGTGTTCCAGGATGCCCAGGTGTTCCTGGATGTCCAGGTGTGCCATGGTGTCCAGGTGTGCCAGGATGTCCTGGTGTTCCAGGATGCTCAGGTATTCCAGGATGGCCAGGTGTGCCAGGATGCCCAGGTGTTCCATGATGTCCGGGTGTTCCAGGATTCCCAGGTGTTCCTGGATGTTCAGCTTTCTCAGGGTTTTCAGGTGTTCCATGATGCCCAGGTGTGCCATGGTGTCCAGGTGTTCCTGGATTCCCAGGTGTTCCCGGATGTCCAGCTGTGCCAGGATGTCCAGGTGTTCCATGGTGTCGAGGTTTACCAGGGTGTTCAGGTGTTCCTGGATGTTCAGGTGTTCCTGGATGTCCAGGTCTGCCAGGATGTCCTGGTGTTCCAGGATGCCCAGGTGTTCCTGGATGTTCAGCCTTCCCAGAGTTTTCAGATGTTTCAGGATGTCCTGGTGTTCTAGGATGCCCGGGTGTGCCATGGTGTCCTGGTGTGCCAGGATGCCCAGGTGTTCCAGGATGCCCAGGTGTTCCAGGATGCCCAGGTGTTCCTGGATGTTCACCCTTCCCAGGGTTTTCAGGTGTTTCTGGATGTCCAGGTGTGCCAGGATGCCCAGGTGTGCCAGGATGTTCAGGGTACCCAGGGTCTTCAGGTGTTCCAGGATGCCCAGGTATGCCAGGATGCTCAGGTGTTCCTGGATGTCCAGGTGTGCCAGGCTGTCCAGGTGTGCCAGGTTTTCCAGGAGTGCCAGAATGCCCAGGTGTGCCATTGTGTTCAGGTGTGCCAGGATGCCCAGGTGTTCCACGTTGTTCTGCTGTACCTGGATTTTCAGGCTTCATTTGGTGTTCAGATGTTCCTGGATGCCCAGGTATGCCAGGATGTCCAGGTGTGCCTGTATGCCCATTTGTTCCAGGATGACCAGGTGTTCCTGAATGTCCAGGTATTCCAGGATGTTCTGGTTTCCCAGGATGTCCAGATTTTTCAAGAATTTCGGATTTGTAAGGATGTTCTGGTTTTTCAGGATGCTCAGGTCTCCAAGGATGTTCAGGTGTTTCTGGATGCTTAGGCATTCTGGGATATTTAGGTCTTCCAGGATGCCCAGGTTTTTCAGGATGTTCTGGTTTTTCAGGATGTTCAGGTCCTGGATGCTCAGGATGTCCAAGTTTTCCAGGATGTTTAGGTGTTCCTGTATGCTCAGGTTTTCCAGGATGTTCAGATTGTTCAAGATTTTCAGATTTGTCATGTTCTGGTTTCCCAGAATGTCCAGGATGCCCTGGTTTTTCAGGATGGTCATCTTCTTTTTCAGGATTTTCTGGAGTACCAAGATGACCACGTTTCTTGGGATGTTCATTGTTGTCTGGATGTTCAGGTTCTTCTGATTGATCAGGTTCTTCAGGATAACCAGGTTTCCCGTGGTTTTTACCATGATGTTCAGGTTTCCTGGTATGCTTATGTTTGGTTGGATGTTTGTGTTTGCCAGGATGTTCAGGTTCTCTAGGATTCTCAGTCTTTCCAGGTTGGCCAGGCTTCCCATTGTGTGGAGTTTCTCCAGGATGCCCAGGTATTCCAGGATGTTCTGGAGTACCGAGATGACCACGTTTCTTGGGATGTTCATTGTTGTCTGGATGTTCAGGTTCGTCTGATTGATCAGGTTCTTCAGGATAACCAGGTTTCCCGTGGTGTTTACCATGATGTTCAGGTTTCTTGGTATGCTTATGTTTGGTTGGATGTCTGTGTTTGCCAGGATGTTCAGGTTCCTCAAGGTTTTTGTGTTTACCAGGGGATTCATCTTCTTTGGAATGTTCATTTTCTTCAGGATGTTCAGGTGTTCCTGGATGTCCACCTTTTCCAGGATATTCAGGTGTTCCTGGAGGCCCAGGTTTTCCAGATTGTTCAGGTTTTTCAGGATGTTTAGACTTGTTAGGATGTTCTTGAGTACCAATATGACCATGTTTCTTGGGATGTTCATTGTTGTCTGGATGTTCAGGTTCGTCTGATTGATCAGGTTCTTCAGGATAACCAGGTTTCCCGTGGTGTTTACCATGATGTTCAGGTTTCTTAGCATGCTTATGTTTGGTTGGATGTCTGTGTTTGCCAGGATGTTCAGGCTCATCAAGGTTTTTGTGTTTACCAGGGGATTCATCTTCTTTGGAATGTTCATTTTCTTCAGGATGTTCAGGTGTTCTTGGATGCCCAGGTTTTCCAGGATTTTCAGGTTTTTCAGGATGTTTAGATTTGTTAGGATGGTCTGGGTTTCCAGGATGTTCTGGTTGTACAGGATTTTCAGTCTTTCCAGGATGTCCAGGCCTCCCATTGTGTGGAGTTTCTCCAGGATGCCCAGGTTTATCGGGATGTTCATCTTCTTTTTCAGGATGTTCTGGAGTACCAAGATGACCACGTTTCTTGGGATGTTCATTGTTGTCTGGATGTTCAGGTTTGTCTGATTGATCAGGTTCTTCAGGATAACCAGGTTTCCTGTGGTGTTTACCATGATGTTCATGTTTCTTAGTATGCTTATGTTTGGTTGGATGTCTGTGTTTGCCAGGATGTTCAGGTTGTCTAGGATTCTCAATCTTTCCAGGTTGGCCAGGCTTCCCATTGCGTGGAGTTTCTCCAGGATGCCCAGGTTTATTGGGATGTTCATCTTCTTTTTCAGGATGTTCTGGAGTACCAAGATGACCACGTTTCTTGGGATGTTCATTGTTGTCTGGATGTTCAAGTTCTTCTGATTGATCAGGTTCTTCTGGGTAACCAGGTTTCCCATGGTGTTTACCATGATGTTTAGGTTTCTTAGTATGCTTATGTTTGGTTGGATGTCTGGGTTTTTTTGGATGTTCAGATTGCTCAAGGTTTTTGTGTTTACCAGGGGATTCATCTTCTTTGGAATGTTCATTTTCTTTAGGATGTTCAGGTGTTCCTGGATGCCCAGCTTTTCCAGGATATTCAGGTGTTCCTGGAGGCCAAGGTTTTCCAGATTGTTCAGGTTTTTCAGGATGTTTAGACTTGTTAGGATGTTCTTGAGTACCAATATGACCATGTTTCTTGGGATGTTCATTGTTGTCTGGATGTTCAGGTTCGTCTGATTGATCAGGTTCTTCAGGATAACCAGGTTTCCCGTGGTGTTTACCATGATGTTCAGGTTTCTTAGCATGCTTATGTTTGGTTGGATGTCTGTGTTTGCCAGGATGTTCAGGCTCATCAAGGTTTTTGTGTTTACCAGGGGATTCATCTTCTTTGGGATGTTCATTTTCTTCAGGATGTTCAGGTGTTCTTGGATGCCCAGGTTTTCCAGGATTTTCAGGTTTTTCAGGATGTTTAGATTTGTTAGGATGGTCTGGGTTTCCAGGATGTTCTGGTTGTACAGGATATTGAGTCTTTCCAGGATGTCCAGGCCTCCCATTGTGTGGAGTTTCTCCAGGATGCCCAGGTTTATCGGGATGTTCATCTTCTTTTTCAGGATGCTCTGGAGTACCAAGATGACCACGTTTCTTGGGATGTTCATTGTTGTCTGGATGTTCAGGTTTGTCTGATTGATCAGGTTCTTCAGGATAACCAGGTTTCCTGTGGTGTTTACCATGATGTTCATGTTTCTTAGTATGCTTATGTTTGGTTGGATGTCTGTGTTTGCCAGGATGTTCAGGTTGTCTAGGATTCTCAGTCTTTCCAGGTTGGCCAGGCTTCCCATTGCGTGGAGTTTCTCCAGGATGCCCAGGTTTATTGGGATGTTCATCTTCTTTTTCAGGATGTTCTGGAGTACCAAGATGACCACGTTTCTTGGGATGTTCATTGTTGTCTGGATGTTCAGGTTCTTCTGATTGATCGGGTTCTTCAGGATAACCAGGTTTCCTGTGGTTTTTACCATGATGTTCAGGTTTCTTGGTATGCTTATGCTTGGTTGGATGTCTGTGTTTGCCAGGATGTTCAGATTGCTCAAGGTTTTTGTGTTTACCAGGGGATTCATCTTCTTTGGGATGTTCATTTTCTTCAGGATGTTCAGGTGTTCTTGGATGCCCAGGTTTTCCAGGATTTTCAGGTTTTTCAGGATGTTTAGATTTGTTAGGATGGTCTGGGTTTCCAGGATGTTCTGGTTGTACAGGATTTTCAGTCTTTCCAGGATGTCCAGGCCTCCCATTGTGTGGAGTTTCTCCAGGATGCCCAGGTTTATCGGGATGTTCATCTTCTTTTTCAGGATGTTCTGGAGTACCAAGATGACCACGTTTCTTGGGATGTTCATTGTTGTCTGGATGTTCAGGTTTGTCTGATTGATCAGGTTCTTCAGGATAACCAGGTTTCCCGTGGTGTTTACCATGATGTTCAGGTTTCTTAGTATGCTTATGTTTGGTTGGATGTCTGTGTTTTTTTGAATGTTCAGGTTCCTCATGGTTTTTGTGTTTACCAGGGGATTCATCTTTTTTGCGATCTTCATTTTCTTCAGGATGTTCAGGTGTTCCTTGATGCCCAGGTTTTCCAGGATGTTCCAGATTCCCAAGGTGTTTATTTTTGCCATGATGTTCTTGTTTATCATCTTGTTTGTGTCTTGATTGTTCAGGTTTTTCAGGTTCGTGTTTTCTAGGATGCTTGTATTTCTTATGATTCTTATGTTTGCCAGAATGTTTGTGTGTGCTGGAATGTTCAGTTTTTATGTGATGTTTAGGTTTCTCTGGATGTTCATGGTCCCCAGGCTGTTTAATGTGATGTACAACTTTGTCTGGATCGTTAGATATACCAGAATCCTCACATTCATTTGAATATTCAACGTTTTCGACATGTTGAGGGTTTTCAGATTTGTCGGGATTTTCTGGTCTGTGAGTATCCCCAGGATTTTCAGTTCTTTTTACACGCTCACATTTTTTGGTCTGTGTAGGTTGGTTGGGATGTTCAGGTTCGTCGGGATGTTTAGATGTACCAGGATGTTTAGGATTGCGTGGATGCTTGGCCTTCTCTGGATGTTTATGTTTATGGTGGTTATTATGGGTACCGTGTCCAACGGGTTTTTTAGGTTCACCAGGCTTTTTACTAATAGGTTTAGATTCTGCTGGCCCTTTCAGCAGTGCAGGAAGAATATGTTTTGCAGGTACTTCAGGCTGAGAGGGAGGTGTATTTGCACAGATGCAAGGAGGTGGTGCTTTTACAACACTGGAAAGATAAACATTGATTATTAATTTGATCATAAAGAACATATTTGCCATGTTTGAAATTAAGGCATACATCAGTGTCTTGACAGAGCTGCGTCACATACATTGACCAAAGGAATTGTAAATACAGTACCAATGTGACAACCTCATGGTAAACAGCATGTCAGCTTAGTATTAAAGAGGTGGCAGAAACTTGCTTAGTAAAAACTGTTTACCTATTCACTTCTTATAGGTAGACAAGAAGTGGATTTATGATCAGTGAGACAGAATGTGAAGAAGTCAGAAGGATATTAAGAAGTATTAAATAATTATAATAAAAACGAAAAAAATAGGAGACAGAACATAGTTGACTTTCCGACCTGACGTCCTTGTGTGTTTCTTCATTGTCTTTGTCATGATCCCATCCTTTTCCTCTATGTTTATGCCTTTTACATTCTCTTTCTTCTGATTCTTCTGATGACAACAATGAGTCTGATGCCACTGTGTAGGAAAAGGTAGAAGTTACATTGAGACAGTGCAACATTGAGCAAGCTTTCATATAATTTTACTCAGTTTAAATTAGTTAGAAATGTTTGTATTCATTATGTCCTAAGCAAGTGGGTGAGATACAAATCTAATTGACCTTTAAGTAAAAAAGACTTGGTTTTTACAGATATGCAGTGTTAAATTACTATAATTATTATCTGATACTTCCATGCACAGCAAAGTCAGCTATGGAGTTCCACAGGGATCTGTGCTTGGACCGATTCTTTTCACTTTATATATGTCCCCTTTAGGCAATATTATTAGGAAACACTCTATAAATTTCCATTGTTATGCAGATGATACCCAGCTATACTTATCTATGAAACCAGGAGAAACTAATCAATTAGTCAAACTTCAAGAATGCTTAAAAGACATAAAGGCCTGGATGACCTCCAATTTCCTTCTCCTAAATCCAGGACAAGACAGAGGTTATACTGTTTGGGCCTAAAAATCTCAGAGACACTATGTCTAAACACATTCTCACCATTGATGACTTAGTTCTGGCCTCAAGTAATACTGTAAGAAACCTCTGAGTTATCTTTGATCAGGATATCTCCTTCACTTCATACATCAAAGAAATCTCTAGAACTGCCTTTTTTCACCTAAGAAACATTGCTAAAATTAGGAGCATCCTGTCCCAAAGTGATGCTGAAAAACTAGTCCATGCATTTGTTACTTCCAGACTGGACTATTGTAATTCCTTATTAATGGGATGTCCCAATAACTCATTAAAGAGCCTCCAGTTAATCCAAAATGCTGCAGCCAGAGTTCTGACTGGAATTAGCAAGAGAGATCATATTTCTCCAACGTTAGCTTCTCTCCATTGGCTCCCTGTAAAATCCAGAATTGAATTTAAAATTCTTCTCCTAACTTATAAATCCCTTAGTAATCAGGCTCCATCTTATCTTAAAGACCTCATAGTTCCATATCTTCCAAGCAGAACTCTCCGTTCTCAGACTGTAGGTTTACTTGTGGTTCCTAGTGTTTCCAAATGTAGAATGGGAGGCAGAGCCTTTAGCTACCAAGCCCCTCTCCTGTGGAACCAGCTCCCAGTTCAGGTTCGGGAGGCAGACACCCTCTCTACATTTAAGACTAGACTTAAAACTTTCCTTTTTTATAAAGCTTATAGTTAGAGATGGATCAGGTGACTCTGAACCATCTCTTAGTTATGCTGATATAGGTTATTCTGCTGGGGGACCTCTACTGATACACTGAGCTCCTCTCCTCTCTCCTTTCTCCTGTATCAATGCAAATGCCACCATTGCATGTCATTAACTTTGTGTCTTCTCGCTCTTGTAGTTGTGTTTCCTCCTCTCTGTCTCCCTCTCTCTGTACTTCTCTGCAGGTATCCTCGGCCTGGAGCTGTACATCTCCAGAATCCAGTTAATCTGCCCAATGTTCTTTTCTCTCTTCTCTTTCCACTCACCGCAACCGGTCGAGGCAGATGGCCGCCCACTATGAGCCTGGTTCTGCTGGAGGTTTCTTCCTCTAAAGGGAGTTTTTCCTCTCCACTGTTGCCTAAAGCTTGCTCAAATGGGATTGTTGGGTTTTCTCTATAATTTTTTGTATAAATATTTTCTGTAAGGTCTTAAACTTTACACTGTAAAGTGCCTTGAGATAACTTCTGTTGTAAATTGGCGCTATACAAATAAAATTGAATTGAAAATTGAATTGAATTGATACAGTCATGGAAAACCATGGGTAACCTACCAAATATGAAGAATGGAAACTTGCTTTTCCCCAATATTTGCCACTGCCACTCTAATTTTTCTAATTGCCCCAAAATCTGAAGACAGCAAATGTTTTTGTCCCAATGCTCAGTGGACTACAGATCATAAAGTAACTCTAGTACGATGTTGGTCCCCCTCCCCCAAAGTTTGACCAACAAGAGTAGCACCAACATTACAGAACACAGCGGACTTAACCCATACATTTTTAATATAAGAGAAAGAGACTTGGGGACTCAGTTAGAGCCCCGTTTCTTGAGTTTCAATCATGCATCTTCCTTATAGAAAGTTAAAACACCATAAAAATAATTAGACAGAAGATGTAAATTCTAATTTCAGTGACAGTACGGTAGAACACAGTAACGGTAGATTTCACAGTAACAATTAAAGTTGAAGTACACGTTCTATTAATAATGTAAATGATGCACATCAGTAATGTAAAGTACACACACAAACAAATAAATAAACACATTTTGATCTTACCTGAAGCAATGAATCCAATGATCAGGACTGAAACACAGATTTACACATTAACTCTCACACTAAATTGTTTTATTTACTGTGCATGTGTATCAATACTAATTTAAGATGTACTGTTGTTCTAACTCTTCTGTGTCTGTTCTGTGTTTTTTTACTACATTTCCCAGCTGGTTTACAGCTAATATTTCTAGATATAACAATTTATGGCTGCAGCAAATGATTGCTGACAGTTTGTTTTTGATCATTTTACTCTAATATCCAACAAACAAAAGTACAAAATCGTCACGTTTCCATTATTCAAACACAAAACAGTTTCTGCCTGGTTTTAACTTGTAATTCTGGAAAACAGAGATTATTTCTGTAGACATATGTGTTATCAAAGCAGCAGGCGAATCGATCCAACTACTCACAGGTCAGCAGGGTGAACTTGAGTGGAATCATGTCGGCAGCAGCTCTGCAGTCGGCTCTGCAGACAGTTCACCGCGATGCTCGACTGATTCAACAACTAGAACTTTTCCTCCACAGACCCAGAAGAAAGTAATATCTCCTCTGGTTAAAATTAGACATTTATACACAGAAAACTGAGAAATGACTCATGTTGTTTGGTTAAGAACACACCTTAGTGGTTCTTATTTTAATATTAAAACTCTCAGTGGCTGTGGATTAATCACTGTTAGAAATTCATTAACTTTTCTGCCTCAAGACTTAAATTCAGACGTACCTACCTTCATGTAGAAGATCCTGACACTCCACAAATATTGCATTTGGCAGTTGTTGGGTTGACTTTGATGAAGCGTTTCCATTCTTAGAACATTTAAGTGAACCTTCTCTCTATACATTGATTTTTGTCTTTAACACCTTTAAATTCTATAGGTTATATAAAAATAATGGTGCTAATGAAAATATATAACTCTTTTGATAGTAATAACTAATTAATAAACTAATAACTAATTAATTTAATGAATAAAAAGAAAAGTTTATTGTAAAGTGGTTTCATTCCAATTCATTTTGTACTTTTTTGTCAAAGCTTTAAATATGTAAAAATCTTTATCATTTCTAATTTTTATAACATGTGAACCTCTCAGTTTGTTTGAAGGGAAGAGTCAGTAAGTGTGACGTGGTTCAAAAAGCAAACCAGAGACTTCTTAGAAGAAGAATTGAAGTTGATCATCAGATTGGAAATGGTCATAAAAGAGTTTGGTCGCTTACAGAACTTTCTTCCAGCAGCTTCTGGTTTCTCCACGTGTTCCTGAACCAGCTGCAGCTCTAACATCAACACCACTGTTGTTCAGTTCCTCTCATGTAATCCACTGTCAGAGAGACCTTTAGTTTCCTAGACGTTCCCCTTTGGTTCCTCAGACCTCCTGGACTCTTTGGTAGTCGACCAGTCCTGGGGAGGAAAACAGTGGATGATCTGTCTGACAGTCGACTGGTGGAGTCCAGACTCTGTAGAAATTCTTCTGTAACTGTTTCCAGCTTACTTCAGAAACGTCCTTTGTTCAGATACATTTAATAACGGGAGAGATTCAAATACAGATATTTAAGAAAACAAATCAATCTTTTCTCTAGTTTCAGAACCTGTGTGAAAATCTGATCATGGTTTAGTCATATTTGTGCAAAAGTAGAGAAATCCTAAAGGGCTGACAAACTTCGGAGTGCCACAGTAAATCAGAGTTCAGATTTACTGTTTATAGATTTAGTTCAGTTTACTCAGGCCTGACATGACTGTGGCGTCCACAGCTTCCACAGAACAACAGAAACAAAGACCACGGTACTGATTTAGGATCATTTCTCTGATGGGCCTCATGGTTTGAGTCTGTTGGGTGTTTTCCATCTGACCTCCGCTCGGCGTTCGTCAAAGATAAGACGATATCTGGTGTGTGTGTGTGTTGTAGTAGCGCCTTTCCCTCAGGCTTCTCTAAACATTGAAGTGAGCACATGCTCCAGGCCGGGATTGTCTTGAACAAACTGTTAGCAGCACAGTGAACTGCTCCTGGCTAATATGACTAATGTCATAGTCCTGTTGGGAAGGTGTGAAGACGTGAGATCTGAAGGTTTACACACGTGTGGACCCCACACGTTTAGTAGGCGTGTTTCTGTGCATATAAATTTACACAGGAATCAGTCATACAGACAGATCTGTGTCCAAGAGAACGTTAGACTACAACTACAAATGTTCTCTCTGAACTAAATTCAGTCTGAATTTAGCAGCGTTTGACATCAGTAGTGGAAAAGTCTTTATATGTCCAGTATCTTCCTCTAGTTCGACAGCTGACAGTGTTTTTAATACGTAAAAGCTTATTTTTCATTAATTCATTAAATACTGCAATGTTAAAGCACAATACTACAACATGTACTAAATCATTAATAATAATTAATGATCTGCTTCCTTTTACTAGTTAAATACTTATTACTTAGTCTTTTTATTAATTCATACAAAACTGATTTATATTAAAATTTTAAAAGCAGAGCGAGTAACACCGCGTTCTGTCCGATGTAACGTTCTCTACTCTAATATCTCACGTACTGACCCGTTCGTCTGCTCTGATCACACAACACACTCCTCACTGTTCTGGTTCTTTAATGTGTCTCTTTCCTTCTCTGTCTCCACCTTTCACCAAAAAATGGACACAGGTCATTAAAACTCATAAGGTGTCTTCAGACAAATGATCTGTTTTAATTCAGGTTTTATTCAGAAGCTTCAGGAACGTTAAACACACGCTGCAGCAGCATCTCAGAGCTCTTCACAGACGACAGTACACAGTAAACCAGCAGCAGCTCGGCCAAACACAGAGAGTATGAGTGGTGATTCAGCTTATTCACGTTCTACATTTAATGTAAATGTTGATTAACATAAACGTTTTTAAGTATTTTAAACCCGGCGATTCTTGGTCCAGGTGGGAACGAGGTTCTTTAGTCCAGAGTGTAGATGTTCTCCTGCACTGGTCTCCTCATCCGGATCTCATAGATGATGTGAGGAGGTTCTTCTTCAGAGGAGAAACTAGAGGAGACCAATTAGATTCTTAACAAAAGCTCATGCTGTGGAAAAGCACAAGTTAACAACAACAGTCCACAAACAGATGTGTTATATGAAATGTAAATATGAAAATATTCAGATTGAACTCACCAGCCGGTTTTTAAAGCTCGTGTGTAGAAACCACCTGGAGAAGTAAAAAATCATGAAATCTTCAGAGTGTGTTTAAGTCAATCAAATTTCTCTCCTAATATGGTACCACTACACTAGAAACAGGAACCAGTTCGCTTTCAGATAAAGACCTTTATACTGTAATAATATAAATTAGGATGAAGTCTGTCGGGTTGTTAGGACAGTAAAACGCTCCACATGATCCAAAACAGCAGCATGTCTCGTTTTTAATGTTTTTAATATCTCTGCTCAGGGTTCACAGACAAAATCTGGGTAAAGTAATTTTAGCCTTTTAACCTTTCATATAAACTGAGTGTGTGTGCAGTAACATAGAGTGAAGCAGGAACTGAAAGTAAAAGGACATGACGGTGTGCAGGTTTTGATGAAACGACTCATCCTATATGTTAGTTTACTGAATTAAAGTACGTGAGTCCTTCTTCCACCGCTGTTGTTTCGGTCTGACATGAACTCGTGTGCAGGACGAACGTACGTTTGAAGGTGAGAAAGAGGAAAATTGCCACCAAGACCAGCAACACACTGAGGGAGAGAGACAGGACGGGGACGTTGATCTGAAGGGAGAGAGAAGGTAGAGAGTCCTCCACCTGACACAGAGAGGTCACATATTATTGGAACAGCAGGTGAACAGACGACTGTCAGAGGGTTGGATCACTTTGTGTTAGATTTAACGTGAAGAGTTCACTGTTCTTTGCATTTTAAATAGTTCAATATGTAAATAGTAGCTTCACATTAGTGCCTTTAGATACTTTTCTTTTATCACAGGGACCTGATGCTGGCTTAGTCTAAGTCTCCCTACAGCACTTTAAGTCTTAGTCTCCAGTGTAACATGAACAGAGCCGGTGTTGAACTCACAGTGACGACGTCGGAGCGCAGCAGGGTGGCGTTCCTCCTCAGGAGGTCCAACTGGGACGACAGCAGGAGTTTCCAGTTTACTACAGACACAGAGAAACTGCTTACAACCTGTTTCTGTGTCTGTTCCTCTGCCGTCTTACTCTCTGACTCTTCAGTCCGATCAGCTGTTCGCTTGAAACCTTCTAAACCTGTTTATATTCAGATTTTTACCTGATTGACTGTTTCACCTGTCTGACCAGACTCACCTGTGGAGGCCGACAGCTCTGTAACTCGATCTGTTGTTGTTGGAGGAGAAATGGTGACAGGAACTGAGGAAGAAAATCCACATTGAATCTGATCAGACGTCAGATTAAGGTTTCGGACCTTTGGGATCTTTGCTGTAAAGTGCTGCTCGTCTCACCTTTGACAACTCTCAGGTTCATGATCACTTTCTTGTCGTTGAACAGGCCGTTGATGTCCACCCTGCAGCAGTACAGCCCGCTGTCCGTCCACTTCACATCCAGGATGTCCAGGTCCATCTGTCCATCCAGGATGTCCCCCGTCAGCCGGTACCGGTCCGCCACCTGAAGCCAGAAGCCGGGTCAGTGATTTCACCTGTACAGTGCTGTTTTGACATTGGGGTGTGTTTTGTTTCCATCATTGGAGCCTCTGCAGAAATGTCTTGGAAGACTTGGAGACTGGATCTGCAGAGGAGCTTTAACCATCGTCCTCAAACTGAAGGACGTCTTTATAAACCTGAACCACGAATCTTCAGCACCTACTTTATTCCAACAGAGATTCAAGTTGGAATAAATCTGCTACAGAACTGCTGTTTCTTTACTAATCCTTCTCCTGCCTGTTATTAAAAGATGGTGAGTATTTGATTTTTCAATATGACTTGATGGTATAAAAATACTGTAAAGATATCGTAGTTAGAATTAGAGAGAAGCTGCAGACGATACTAGATACTAAGATATAGGAATAAATATTAAGAACAAATCTTGTGGAATGACTAAATGTGGCTCTTCTTTTACTTTCGTTCTTTCTTTTTTTGTGCAACTGTACAAGAATTATTCTTTGTTAATGTCAGATAGGAAATTCTGGTGTTGCAGTAGTTATTACACAGAGAAACACACACACACACATAGAAAATAATGGGAATGATACAGAGAAAAACAGAGGAACAGAAACAAAAATGTCTCTTTAAGTTATCTACAGTTGTCAAATCTGGAAACCTGAAACAAACTATTGAGCATGCTGTGCAGTTGTATGTTGAGATATAATAAAAGTACCAAGAGATAATACAATAATAATAAATAATACAATAAAATTTAGTATAAATAAAGTTTTAATAAAGTCAATCAATAATCAATAAATAAAGTCAAATTGACTAAAATATGATTCAACAGAAAAATGAGCAACAAAATATGACTAAAACATGTTTGAGCCGGAGTCAGCGGAGATGATCAGACCTTGGAGATGACGCCGTTCTCGTCCGTCTGAAGCAGGATGTTGCTGCACCAGAAGGTCCCACAGCCGCGACCCCAGCAGACCCGACTCAGGCCGAAACGCTTCACGGAGTACTGACAGGACAGAGAGGCTACACCTCCCTCCGGCACTTTAAAAGAAGAAACTGATGAAAACTGTCCACCTGCAGCACAAAGACACACAGAGGACAAAATATCATACACAGGATCCCAAAATAATATAATAATAATAATATCTAAAAATAAGATTCAGTCTGATGGGATTGATGCTGCGTCAGCATATTGTGTGTTGGATCATTGTAGCGTCTGCTCTGATTCTTCTCTGTACGAGGTCATAGTCAGGAAATCTGAACGACCACAGAGAAGCAAAAGACTCAAAATGATCCTAACAAGAAGAAAACTGAACACGGAGAGACTCAGTCAGTCACAAATCCACACAAACAGACGAAAAAGACGCACAAACCACCTTTATGTTTCTCTGACTTTAGTGTCTGTACTGAGCTCAACTCTGCTGTGATGTCAGAGGTTTGTGTTGTGATGTCAGAGGTTTGTGTCTGTGTCTCACCTGACAGGATGAAGAGGACGACGATGAGGGTTGGAGTGCAGCGAGGCGAGACGACGGCCATCCTGTGAGTGTGTTCATTGTCCAGATAGACGACGACAACAGCCACAGTTTGACTCTGTGACGGCCCTGTGTGAGTGTGGGGGGGTGGCACTGAGGGAGGGGCGAGAGCCACACTGTGTTCCTGTGTCTGTTCGTGTGCCCCTGAATGTCCGCTGTGTTTTAACCCTCTGCAGATCCAACTTTCAGTCAGACTCCACGTCCACAGTGTGTCAGCGCTCTCTAACCAAACCATCCTCTGTCTAATGTCCTCTGGTCAGAAACACAGGACAGGTGCAGGGAGGTGAGTCTGGTTACTGCAGGAGGTCAGAGTCAGGACCAGGGTCAGAGTCACACACAGACATGAAAATCAATTTGGAGATTCACGGTAATCACTTCTTGATGATCATTATCTCAGATTTTCCATAAATCAAATAAAAAGAAGCTGCAGAACCTGAGCAGGAGCTGATCACAGATAATGAACATACAAAACATGAAACATGAAACTCTGTCGCTTTAACAGGTCGAGAGTTTGAAAACTCTCTAAAATTTTATTTTATAATTAAAAGTTGTTACTGATCAATAACATCATTTCCATTTGTTAATCTCAGAGTTTGACTATGGCAGAAGAAGAAGAGTCTTTCTTTGATTGTTTGATTGTTTCCATAAAAATATCATGTTAAACAGAAAAAGCTGATTTATTGCACTGTGGTAAATGTATAATTCATGACATTTAGAAAAGTTGCAGTTCAGACATATTAGAACAGGTTTAATAGCATCACTTTACTCTTAAAGTTGTGATGTTGACTGACTTCATTCTGCTTTTTGTCACAGTTAAACTGCAGAAATGCAACAAAAAGCAGTGATGAAGGAAAAACTGAGGACAAAAGGTTTTTGTTTCACTCACTGTAGCTGCAGTGTGGCGACGTCGCAGTCGCACAGAGGACAAAGACGACTCTTTATTATGTTTCCTTCACTGTTTTGCCCAAACTCACAACAAGGCAACGCTTTTAATTTGAGAACCAACAAAACATTTGAACTGAAGCCGGAAAACATCTTTAAATTACATGTTTTACAAGTAGAAATATTATTAAAACAAGAAAAGGAAATGTTCGTTTATACCATTCGGTATCATCAAGTGTAAAATCTGTAAAAAGACCAAATGAAAAAAACTCTTTGAGTAGAATTTGTTATAACTTTAAATGAACCAGCGTAAAACTCGTCGTTCATTCTCACAGTATGTTAAAAAAACACAGTAAAGACAATATTGACCCAGAGGACAAATATTAGAGATCAAACAGCTTCCAGAGCCACAGGGAGAGAAAACGAGTGAGTGTGCAGATGATTCACACATAGAAACCAGTTTCAGTTTTACTAAAGGAGCCGAGCTCGACGCCGACTGGTGACAAACCAGTAACCTGAACTGGTAAATACACAGTAGAACTGGTTGTTTGAAGGATCACTTTCTAAAAGAATCAAATCCAGATAATTTAACATGTGAACCCATGTGAGTTCTACTTCTAGTCTGCAGAGAGATGACGCAGCAGAACGTCTGAGGTGGACTGAAGAACCGACTCAGAACACAGAGCACACGGACTCTTACTAACACTGAGCTTCACTGTTGATACGAGGACGTCACCTGGTGGAAGAGAACAGGTGTCACAGAGTTAACCAGTGTCTGGTTAAAGGTTGTTAGTGAATCACTGCAGTCACAGTTATCAAAATGTTTCTGTGTCCGAAGGCGTGGTTAAAACCTCTGAGCGTGTAGTTTAACATGCTAATAATGTTTCTGTTGGACGAGGTCCTGGTGGAAATATGAAGAAACATTTAATGACTCAGTGATCAGATCGAACAGCCACATGGAGACAGATGAGCTGAGATTAGAGTCCAGATTAAAAACACATTCTCAATCTCCGAACCAGGAAGTTGCAGGTTGTCAGTCAGAGATGGTTTTACTGTGTATTTCTTATTTACTTTTTATTTCTTATTAGATACAGACGAGCTGAATGTGTCAGCAGGAGATGCCACAGTGTGGTGGATTTGATTGGATCATTAACTCTTTAATGGATGAATTATGTTAAGTGTTTTTATTAATGTTTTGGCATAAAAAAACAAAAAAAAAGGTAAACTGTGTGAAAGCTATGAAATAAATAAAATGAATAATGTTAATCTGATGTTTTCACACATTTGACCATATTCTGATAGTTTATGTTGAACCGAGCCGTCGACTGATGAACAGGGGAGTGGATCTACTGACCCTAACTCTAACCAACTAACTGTGGATCAGCTGTTCACTGTAGTGACCACCAGGCATGAAAGGATTAATATTATGAGTCATTATTGATGTTGTGGTGGAAAAAGTGAACTCAATAAAAGTTAAATTCAAAGGTAAAGAAGGAAACAGCAGACGAGATGTAGAAATATGTTTTCAGAGGTTTTAATATAAGATTCATTCGAACTTTTCTCTTTTTGAAGTTTTTAATTTTATTTTTTGCTTCACAGACACTGAGAACTGTTGGTAACTTACTGTGGAGTGAGAGCTGATCTGTCCCCTGGGTGGACGAGTTCATATCAGTGTGACTGAAACCTGCAAACTGTGTTCTTTGTTCTTCAGTTCTGACAGAAGAACCAGGTAACTCATGATTTATGTCTTTAATTTTAATTATTATTTATATCATTTAATTATTGAATTTCAATGAATACGTTATAACAGTGGGGGTGTTTGAGACGAACGCAGCCTAAAAAACTAACAACACAAGTCAAATTTGATCATTGAAGTCATAAAATAACTTTTTACAGGATGAAACTGAAGCTTCATAACGTTACATGAATTAACTTTAATGAAACCTACCTACACACAAATGTGCTCATAGATTTAATTTGTATATCTTCACACTAAAAGAAGTAAAACATCATGTCTCTGTACAGGTAAGAAGAATTAACTCAGAAACACAGAATCAAACATTTTTACTCCATGTTCACGTCAGTGATCGTTCAGTTCTCTTACTGTTTGTCTTCATCCGTGAACTGAACTGATTTTAATAGTAAAATTAATTTGAACATCATTTAAATTTAGTTGTAATTTCCTCGTGTGTCAGATTTCTTCTTCTACTTCAAAGTTAAGTCTTTAACCATTGTTTTGGGTCTTTATCCTGTTGGAGGTCCAGGATCTGTGGCTGAGACTAAGACTAAGCTGAGTCCTTGACAGTCTTAGGATTTCATTGTTCCCTGAACAGATTCAGAACATACCTAAATATTATTTTCTTCAAAAGCTTTATTTCTTTGTCTGTGGACGAGGAAGAAAGAATGAAGCACAGCTTCAGTGATCTCTAAGTAGACTGTTAAGAGAAAGGCAGCGGCACGAAAGGACATACCAGTACAAAAACAACTCATGTACACAGATGTGATCACTGCTGACATACTGAGAGAAGAACAACAAGCAGCAACTCTGGCAGAAGTCAAAACATGGATAAAAAGAGGGGCAATGTTGAAAGACAATGTGTACATGATTGATAACAAACCGAAATCCCTACACAGTGCAGCAGCATTAGTGAGCCATGGGCTGACCCATGTCTCAACAGGAGGGATGGTAACAGTAACCAATACACATTTCTACACTATAAATTTAGAAACTTCTGCGAAAATGTTTGTCAAACTCCCGACAAAGACCAAGAGATGAGTTCACGTCTGAGGGTGATCTGGTGTTTTGAGAAGTGCTGTTGCTCAGAGTGGATCTCTGCTGTGTTCAACATGTGTGAGATCAGCATCTGTTTTTCTTTGGGTGTGTTCGTGGAGGTCTGAGCTCTCTGTCTGTTTTCTGTCTTCTTACCTGTGAGTCTCACACATGGCCTCGAGAGACATTAACTTAAAAACAAGTTCAGCAGCAACAAAGGAAGAAATTACACAACTAGACAAGTGGGAGGCAACAAACTGTGTCTAATTTAGAAAAGCAGGAAACTCACTGTGTGTATTGTAAATATATGATGTGATTTGATGCTTAACCAATGTTGACTTGTACTCATCTAACATTAGTCGTTGAATAGCATGTTTTAGAAAGACAAGAGTAGTATGCACAAGTATGATTTACTGTTAACCACTATTTATTATAGTGTTCATGAACGAGCACTTAGAACACATCAATGGAGACGGGCAGAGACAACCACCATGTGAAAAACAACGGATAAGCAGATGACAAATGTTACAAGAAGGATGGTTGGAAATACAGCTAAGCTACAAAATCTGAGGGTGACGTGGTCCCGAGGGGCCTAGTCACAAGGTGTCTCTATTTATGTGGTCTCAGAGTCCAGGATTTATCACGGGAACGGCAGCTGTGATGAAAGGCTTCATGCTATCAGATAAAAACGGGTGGGAGAGCAGCAGTTGACGGATGATGGTGAAGGTCACGGAGTTGAGGGAGTTGAGGGAGTCGAGGGAGTCGGATCAGTGGGCCAACCAGGAGGAAGATTAATCAAATGTCTATACAAACACTTGTTTTGTACAAAAGGACGGGGTCAGGGACAGAGAGTCAGTCAGACACCATGTTGTTCGTCAGGGGTAAGAAGATCTAGACCCAGAGCTCTGTACTCTTTGTTCGTTTTGCTCCTAATATTCATTTACTTTAATCATCTCCTCCTGTTCCTTCATAAACAAACACACAGGACTTCACATAGACGATAGAGTCACAGTCCAACAGTATTAGTTGTCACGTACCACAAACACGCTTCAGTTAGTAGAAAGTACTTTTCTTACTTCACTTTATTTGGATGTTTAAAGGTAAACTAATAGAATTTACAGTGACGTTATAGAGACATTCATGTATTATCTAATGTTAGACACAGAGCTGGTGACTATTTTTAAAAGGCTTCACAGTTTTCTTGTTTTCTTTGAAGAGGTACTGGATTTCTACAACTTTCTCTTTTAAATTCTTCAGCTTCAGTGTTGACCGTCTAGAAACTGTTCTGTATTCTCTCCTGTTTGTTTTTCTTTTGTACGGTCTGTCAGGAGTGGCTGCTGACTGTACTCTGGTCTCAACGAATGACTGATGGAGGTAAAACAAGCATGGACTGAATCGCAAAGCACACACAGTGCTAATGACGAGAGTCAGCTATAGACTCGACTCTACATTTCAATATTTCAGCTGTTCTTAGGAATTGAAAGTGAAAGTACATTTGAACAACAAATTTCCTTCTTAGTTTGAAATGTTCCGTTATCATTTAAGCAGTATCATCAGATCAGGACCACAACTCCAGTAGAAATAAACATTCTAGGTAATAACAAATGATCACTGAGAGATATTGTGGTTATTGTTAAAAACAA
This sequence comes from Anabas testudineus, assembly GCF_900324465.2. NCBI lineage: Eukaryota > Metazoa > Chordata > Actinopteri > Anabantiformes > Anabantidae > Anabas > Anabas testudineus. The sequence continues at coordinate 22,148,302 of NC_046619.1, forward strand.
GGCGGCTTTATTAATATAGTATAAGAACTGTAAATACTGAACATAGACAAAGAAAAGTTAACACAACAAGAATAAAACAAAGGAAATAACCGTGAAGAGATGAAGAAAATACAAAATGAAAATAAAACACAAATGAACAAAGATAACAGTGGGTCAGAAACAGGGTAGATTGGTTCTGATGAGCCAACAAAAACAAAAAGAGGGAGTGATGAGAGATGGAAACACTAATGACCAACAACAGTTAAGATCATCATTTGAAAAGCTGCTGTCAGTCTGACATGTCGGAGGAAAGCGACCCGGTGGAGAACACTTTACTCCTTTATTTTGTACCACAGCCTCTAAGTCTTGTTGTATCTGCTCAGGTCCCTCAGTTGTTCTGGTCTATTACTTTACTAACAGTATGATGAGGTAGTATCATCACAGCCCTGCTTCAATCTGTCTCCATGCACACGAACATTATTGTTATGTATAATTTGAAGGAGGCAACAAAACAGTTCCAAGAATCTGAGGTGTCATGATGATTATCTATGGAAACATAGACACTAACTCTGAGATGTGACCTGAATAAACTGAGGACTGTACAATTCCACCTTCTCCAGACTTTCGTGAAGGATTTTTTCTGATCATTCACACGATTAAAGATCAAGCAGCTCCAGAACGGATGAATTCCCTCACTCTGTATTTCTTACACTTTCATCCCTGTTGTTTCTGCTTTGACGTCTGAAGACTTAAATCTCCACAAAGCTGCTGCCACGACCAGTAAAATAGTACATCAACTAAACTAAATATTAGACTATATAGAGTAAAATAAAACTAGAGTTCTTAAACTAACAAACCTAAAAACTAAATAATAAAGTAGAAAAAATACATAGAGACTAAATCCAAATAAAACATGTACCAGTACCAGTCTTTTTTATTTTTTTAGAGAGAATAAAAATGTCCTGTTGATTTCATTTTAGATTTTAGATTTGAGATTAACAGCTTTAATCCTAACTTGCTAAGATTAATTCCATCTTCTCTAAAAAGACGTCTGCGCTTCCAGAACCTGTCAAAATTGTCAATGAAGTGCACGTTAGGTCGGCGACATTCAGTTAACAGCCATTTGTTGAGTGCCAGCAGTCTGCTGAATCTCTCAGTTCGTACTCTGACGGGTGGTAGAGGACCACTGATGAACACCTGAGTGTCGAAGGAGCTCAGAGCGTTCAGTAGATCCCTGAAGTCTTGTTTCAGACCCTCTGATGGTCGTTTCATTATGTCAGTGGCTCCTAGGTGCACAATGATGTTTTTTACCGTTGGGTGTTCAGCCAGAAGACTGGGGAGTCTTTCTGTAATGTCAGAGACCAGATCTCCAGGAAAGCAGTAGACTCGGGTCTTTTTGATTTTTATGCCTTTCATGCCAGTAATAACAAAGTCGCCCACAATCAGAGTTTGAGGCCCTGTCGTTTTACCGCTCTCAGTTCTTCTCCCATCGTTTGAGGATGAGAGGGTTTTCCCGTCGTCTGACTGAGACCTGGCCTCGGCTAATGAATCTTGGAGCGACATTTCCTTCTTCAGTGCTCCAGGACAATTGGGCCACAAGACTTGGACGACATTTTCAGCTTCTTGGAACTCATCAAAGTCACTACGAGGTGTGATCATAGGCTGCCCTGCTTCACAGAACTTGAGGTTCTCTCTTAATCGATCAGCATCAAACTTCAGCACCTGAACATTAAAAAGATCAACTTCAGCAAAACGTAAAGTAAAAGTTCAAAAGGTGGTTTCAGAGCTCGATTGTTAGTTGTTGAGGTTTCTATACTGTAGAACAACACATGTTGTGTGGTCAGTGACGGTACCTTTCCTTTCTCCGTGTGCAGGGCGACAGCAACATGATCCCAAACATAAAAGCTGTGACGATGCTTAGGCAGGTTTCTAACTTCCATCTGGTTTTTATTACGACTCAACTCACAACTAAAAAGAAACACAACATGTTAAGAAACAGAGAAACGACAGAAGCTGTGGAACATCGAGGAGCTTAAAGAAGAAAACGTTCATACAACTAAAATAATGACAGAAGGATTGAAGCAACCCTGGCTCCTTTAAACATGATTACGTTTTTGTTGTGACGTTCTCTGTGTTTCTGATCATTAAGTCAGTTTGAACGGTGGACTATGAAACCTTGATCCTGCTCTGTGGACGTTGTGGCTGATGTCACTGACTGATCTGTGTATTTGTGCAGTACACCTCTGGAGCCATCAGGGAACACGTTGATTATGAATTATTAGCATCATATTTCTGTTTAGAATCATCCGGAGACCTGCTGCTGTGAAGCTTCAGTTTACAAGAAAGAAATTAGAAAGTATTTGTAGTGACTGATAAATGCAGCTGTTTAATGAATGAATTAATGTGTTTAGTTTCCTTTTACTTTCATTTTCTCTTTTTTTATGAAACAACATTTAAACTTTTTGATTTGAACTAAACCTTCAACATTCTCAGTGTGATTTAAATGTATCAGTGACATTTTTTCACAACATGAACTGAGAACATTTTGCTGTTCCTCCTTCTCACCTGTGAGTCTCACACATGGCCTCAGGTCTCCAGATGAATCGTCCATCTTTAAAAGCACAGACGGCGTTTGGGTCGTCAGTCAGCAGGGGGTACTTTAAGAACAGCTCCTGATTGGCCGGGCTGTGGACCAGCACACTGTACATGACTTCCTGTTTGTACAGGACCGTCTCATACACCCGCAGGACCGGCTGAGCACCGGAACAGAACTGGAGACAATAAATAACAGTTTTAGTGGAAAACTCAGACTTCACCACGACAAACTTTGTCTCTTTAACTGCTGCGAAAACAAGTTCAGGAGACAAATCACAAATCAAACATTCAGTGAGCAATTCTGAAAAATATGTAGATGTATAATGTTGTATAATATGCTGATATACTGTCTGTAAAGGATTTAACTATTTAAAGAAATCTGGCCGACAGCTTCTGTGGAAAGTGTTGATGTTGAAAATAAAAATCTACGAACCTCCATGAAATTATCTAGAAAATGTTTGTATCAGGTTGATAAGAGCTGTAGTGGAGGAGAAAACCAGACTAACAAATGTTCACCGCTGAACAGTCAGTGTCACAGCTCTGATGTGAAGTTGAGTAGTAATGAAACTAGTAGCTGAACCACATTCAGCAGCAGCTGGCTGTTAGTTAAACTATATATTAGATCTATTTAACGTGATTCAAGGAGGTTCGTTACTTTATTAAGCTACAACTCTGGGTCATAAAACAAAACTGTTCATGTGTCAAGAAATAAGAGATTTAATAGAAAAGTCAGTGAAACTATCTAAAAAAGTTCAGATTTAGTAGTTTAGTCATAAAATCTTATATATAAAAAAAATGTATATATATATATATATATATATATATATATATATATATATATATATATATATATATATATATATATATATATATATATAATAATATTCTGTGTATAAAAAGTTCAGGTCCCCTGTGAAAAGTATTCCTGCAGTTTCCCCTGAGTTGCAGTTTTTCTACATCTTTACTGAATGTATGACGTGTGAACAATGACGAACCCGCTTTTTCTGAGAATCTTCACTCGGCCTGTCTCTGATGGAGCTTTTGACTGTAACTGAAGTGACTGTTAGCTTAAAGCTGCGGTTTAAGTATATAACACAGCTGATGTAACTGAAAAACCATCAGTTACCAGGAAACCACAGAGAATCAGACAGAAGCTATTAAACTGCTAAAAGTGGTTTTAGCTTTTCATCCGGTCTTATTTAATCAGAAAGATCAGAAAAACATTTTTCATCTTTCTGCATTTTCAAAATGCTTCACTATACTATATAAAATACTGTACACTGGTACTGGGTTAGTACCTGCTCACTGTAGGCCTCCAGCACCTCCTCCAGGGGGAAGGTGAAGCGGTACGATCCCAGCCGTGAGCTCTTCATGAAGGCCGGGGAGGTGGCAAACCTCCCCAGGAAGCTCTGCTGCCTCTGGACTTGCTCCTGGCTCCGGTCTGGGAAGGTCTTCTCCAGGAGCCCGGTCTCTGCTGCTGTTACATCATCAGGTCTCACAGACAGACTCCACCACAGCAGTGGAGTCTGTCTGTGAGAGTCCTGGGCCCTCAGAGGGTCCCGGGCCCTGAATCCACCGTCTCTCCTGATTCCTTTTAATCCAACTTGGTTTGTGTCGTGTTTCAGATGAGACACATGAAACTCTGGTCGAGGGTACGAAGGGATGTTTTCTCTGAAGAGGTACTGGTTTTCCAAATCTTGAGCTTCTTCTTTTAAATCATCCAGCTTCAAGTGTTGACCCTCAACAAAGTGTTCATTGTATTCTCTCCTGTTTTTTCGTTTCTGCATTGTCAAATATCTTCACGAGTCTTTACTGTCGGCAGAATCTTCTGACTGACTGATCTCTGGTCTCTGAGCAGCGAGACACAGATCTGAACCACACCTATTTCCTCTATCCATCACACAGATGAGTGATCATGCAAGGGAAGAGGAAAAGAGAGGCAGTCCACATGTTTTCAGTCATGAGTGTTTTTTTTATCTTACTTTTAGTTTTACTGTCCAGTATTTTATCTAATCTCTCTTCTCAGGCCTGTAAACACGTCTGGAGAGTGGAGCAAACAGGGTGTGTGTGATATGAGGTGTTCTTAGAAATCAAAAGTGAAAGTACAAATGAATTCATACAGTAACTTTAGATTAGATAAAGAGTCTCCTAAATCCTAAACACTTAAATTGCATTAAATTGATTTCTGTTGTGATTTGGCGCCAATTCATATATAACTGAATTGAATTGAGATTGACGACCTCAGAACAAACTGAAGATGGACAAATGTATTTGAATCATCAACGTCACAGTAGTTTTGAAGAACTTTAAGCTTATATCATAATGTAAATATTGTTTTATGATTAATTTATCTAGTTTTATATAATAGTATCACAATCTGTGTATGTTACTGCTCTAAACATGAGTAAAATCATCGGGTTACTAAACAGCAGCTTATGATGAAAACAGTGACTGAAAACAACAACTGGAGGTTTCTGTCCTCATTAGGAATTAAATATGTTTCACTGGTAAATCTGATGAACTTTAAACTAACGTCTGTGAAATAGTCCAGTGTAGAAATTTAATCTTGATGAGTAGCAAAAGAGATTTAGTTTGTCTTAGTCACAGTTTACTGTAGTAAATCTAATAATTTCTAATAAATAATAAAACAGTGACACATGAGATTAAACACAAGACAAGTGAATTTATTTCACCACATATTTATTTCTGCCACCATAAATTAACTTATTACATCACATTAATTCACTCAATTACTATTAAAAATTTAATCCCGACGATGTTATTTATCATTAAATCAATTCCAGGAACCCAGTAGATGCTGATTTATAAGGAGTCGCTAAGTAAAAGACATTTTTAGGTGAAAATGCAGATTTTTCCAGATGAGTTGTTCCTGATCCGAGGATCAGTCACAGGCGTCGGGTTCAGTGACACATGAAGCTGCAAAGAGAAAGAAAATGAGATGATCATTTTTCAACAGTGGGTTTTACATAAAGAAAAGTTCTCAAAGAGAAAAGACCAACGAGCTCCATCATCCAGAATAAAATCAGTGATGAGACAGAAACTGCTCCTATTTCTGTTCAACAGGTCTCATCTGACTTGACTTGTGGTGTGAAAGGTTTTATTTAATGATGTTTAACCTTCAGTGTCTCTGTTCTCTGTGTCCATTAAATACTGGACCCAGTCCTGTACGTAGTCAACTGTCTCAGTGCTACTGACGTTTGGATCCAGTGAACTCCTAAGTGTCCAGGTTGACTCTGGTCTTTTGTGGAACCTTTTAATCAAGCCGCTGGTTGAGGGCTTGTGAGACATCTGTTTGTATATTTGTGCTCAGTTGTGCAGCAGAGCCTCACACTCCTCTTTCTGTCCCGTCAGTCAGTGCTGCTCTAAGAAGGGAGTAATACACAACCACAGTCCTGCATGAGCTCTTACACTTCATGGCAGTTTCTCCTGTTGAATTGTTTTTATTAATTTATTTCTCAGAACACGAACAGACTGATGAGTTGCAGAAGAACAATTATTAGTATTAGCAGTCGTACATTAGCCAGTTTTATTACTTCTTTCATCAGCACAACAGTCTTAAACTGTGCTAACATAACTTCTAAAGGGTTTTCTAATGATCAGCAACAGAATTATTATTTTAGTTTTAGTTATTATCATTTACTAAAACTTTGTTCTTTTCCAGATTCATTGTTGAAAGAGTTTTTCAACAATTAATGCTGAATAACTAGAGTTAGAGAAACAAAATGACTTCAGATTTATTAAGCTGTTTGTAGCTGTAATACCTGCCAATAGCTCTTGCAGTGACATTTCCTTCTCTAGTGAAGCAGGATCGTCTGGCCAAAGTTCTTTAACAAGAGTTTCAGCTTCTTTAAAACCGTCAAAGTTATAACGAGTGATTGTAGCCGGCCCTTTATCGCAGAACTTGAGGTTCTCTCTCAGTTTGTCACGATCAAACTCCAGCACCTGAAATTGAAAAGGATGAATTAAATAGTTTCCAGAATGAGGTGAAACTGCTCAGCTGGAGATGTCAATAGACATCGCAACCAGGGACAGAGTTTAGCAGGAACTGTATAAATCTGTTTAGTTACTGAACAAAAGATTTTGTTTTGTCACAATCAAACTAAAAATACTAAACAGAAAGAACTTGATCTGTCTACAAACTCTCAGAATCAGCAGTGAACTCACTTGTTCTTCCTCCAAATGCAGGGCGACAACAACATGATCCCAAACATAATATTCGCAATCAGACCCAAACAGCTGCCTAACGTCCATCTGGTTTTCATCACGTTTCTCAATCAGCTCATAACTGACAGAAAAAAAAAAGAAAACAGAAACACAAAATGTTAATAAACTGCAGAACTAGTAGAAGATTGAAAGTACTGAAGAACATTAAAGTGCCTGCTCTGCTTCCTGTTCGTCCATATTTCTATTCTCTCTGTTTACCTGGTCTGATCCACCTGTGCTCCGCCCTTTAGAAGCAGGTCTGTCGTCTCCAATCCCCTGAAACCAAGCTCCAGCCTTCACTCCTGTTTTGACTTGACCTGTGTATCAGACCTTTGGGACCTGCCACAGGTGCTTCTGACTCTCTGCTCTTGACTGGGACTCTGGTTTCTGGATTATGGATCTATCTCTTGGTTTTCTGCGTATGATTATAGATTATATTTTGGACCTAGGATTACTGGATTGTAGAGCGGATTAATAACTTGGACTGTGTATGTACGTCTGCCACTGATCTGTTTGCCTTCTGAGTTTTATCTCCTCTCAGATCGTCATCACCTCCTCGAGCTACCAGACTGGATCTCTTTTATTCTCACTAAGTGATCCATTACCAACCTCCTAACTACAACTCCCATCACCTGGACACCCACCATTTTACTCACCTGGAGACATGTGCCTCCTCTTCTCGCTGACTTTGCCCTAACTCACCTGCTCCGCTGGTCCTGGTCCTCTAATCTAACACATTGAGTCTGACAACATCATCTCATGATCTATTATCTAAAAATATCACTCTTGTTTATTTCGCCCTGTTACCTAAAAGAACTTCTCTGGTTCTGGTGTCAGACCAGTGTCTGTCAGTTGTTTCTGTGAGTCTGACTAGAACAAAACCTCACATAGAGAGCTCCTGCTTTTAGTAGATGAGGTCAAAGGATGAAGTTCATGAAGCATCATACAACAAATAGATTATAGTATGTAATGAAATCATTTTAAGAAACTTTAAGCACGACTGAGAATCTTCACCTACATTCATTCACTCTTTACAATAATAATCCAGTGTCTAAATAAACCTGTACTGAAATAATCTTGATGTTTTGTCTGTCAGTCTGAATAACACAAAGTCTGCAGCAGCACAATGTTAAATACATGTGTTCTTATAGAATCTTGTTATTTTTATAATCCTGAACTCAAAAAGCACAATGTTGGAGAGATTGTTCTTATACTTTCTCTTCCAGTGCTTTCTGGGCAAACGACACCTCCTTAAATACCTCAGTGTGTTTCTGTTTCTGAATGTTTAAACTGCAATCACAAATACATTTCTATGGGGGAACTTAATTTTAACTGCGCTGGGTGTGATTGCGAACTAGGTTTAGAGCGAAAAACACTTCACACACATCTGTATTAAAACTGAAACGAAAACCTGATCTTTTTCTAACCATAACCAAACTCCTGTGGGTTCCTTAAATCAAAAAAGGCATGAACATTCTCCTTCTCACCTGTGAGTCTCACACATGGCCTCAGGTCTCCAGATGAATCGTCTTTAAAAGCACAGACGGCGTTTGGGTCGTCAGTCAGCAGGGGGTACTTTAAGAACAGCTCCTGATTGGCCGGGCTGTGGACCAGCACACTGTACACCACTTCCTGTTTGTACAGGACCGTCTCAAACACCCGCAGGACCGGCTGAGCACCGGAGCAGAACTGGAGACAATAAATAAGAGTTTTAGTGGAGAAGTCAGACCTGATTCTGCACTGTAGAGGTCAAACGTCCAACTGTAGGAATAAGGTCAGTTTTTACAGACTGTTACTGATCTGATCTGGTCTGTGCTGTGATCAGCTGCTCCAGCTGTGAGCAGATTTAATATTTCTGTGCCAGTACAGTGATACGTACATGCAGGTTCAAGTAAACACCATGAAGTTATAGGACAGTAACAATCTTAGAAGCTACAACGTGCAACTTAAACCATCGGTAGCATGAGACTCAATTAAACCACTCTGCTCTGTTCACCCTCCCTCTCCCTGCTTTAATAAGCTCTGCTTCTCTCTTCACTCCACCACGTTCTGCACAACTCTTCAGGTATTTAATGGTGTGAAATTGCAAAACATAAGACGCTACTAAACTATTTGGGAAGACATCCTTGCTATTTTCTCATTTGTTGAAAGGAACAGCCTCACTCCAGAAGTGAATATGTCAGAAATGTTGTTATGGAGCATATTTCTAGTAGAAATGTCAGAAAAAGGTTGCAAACTGTAACTTTAAAAATAATTTAGACTAGGGAAGAATCTCAGGGTACCTTTATATTCTGTATGTTGTGTCATCCCAGTGGTATTTAAAACTGATCCACTAACTAAAAAGTAGAGAATATACTGTATTTATAAAAGGTTGATAAGACCTGTCATCACTGACAAAGATTCACTTCTGATGGAAATCTTTTAACGTGAAGCCACTTCTACACAATGAGTAAAAAAGACTAAACTGAAAAGATCAGAAAAACATTTTTCATCTTTCTGCATTTTCAAAATGCTTCACAGTAACTTTCAACAGTAATAGTACTTCTACTATATAAAATACTGTACACTGGTACTGGGTTAGTTCCTGCTCACTGTAGGCCTCCAGCACCTCCTCCAGGGGGAAGGTGAAGCGGTACGATCCCAGCATGGAGCTCTTCATGAAGGCCGGGGAGGTGGCAAACCTCCCCAGGAAGCTCTGCTGCCTCTGGACTTGCTCCTGGCTCCGGTCTGGGAAGGTCTTCTCCAGGAGCCCGGTCTCTGCTGCTGTTACATCATCAGGTCTCACAGACAGACTCCACCACAGCAGATAGTCTTTGTGTGGGTCCTTGAATCCACCGTCTCTCCTGATTCCTTTTAATCCAACTTGGTTTGTGTCGTGTTTCAGATGAGACACATGAAACTCTGGTCGAGGGTACGAAGGGATGTTTTCTTTGCAGATGTATTTCTTTTTACCAGGTGGAGCTATCAGTTTCAACTCAACCAGCTTCAAGTGTTGACCCTCAACAAAGTGTTCATTGTATTCTCTCCTGTTTTTTCGTTTCTGCATTGTCAGGTGGAGACTGATGTGGATTAAAAAGATGTATGAAAAGTCTTTGCTGTCAGGAGTATCAGCTAACTGTAGTTTAGAGACAGATCTCTGGTGTCTAAGTACAACTGAGTGGTAATAAATACTAAACATACAAACCACACCTACCTCACATTGCACAAGAGACGTGACATCATTCAGAGTAATACAGTGAGTAATTGTTAGGATTCAGTTTCATTTCTCTTTCTTTTCCTCCATGTTGTGACTTCCTCTCACTAAAATCACAATATTACATAACAATCATATTAGTGTCATATTTGGGTCCAAAGATAAATATGGGACAAAAGATCAACATTTCAGTTTTTATTTCCAAGTTTACATCTGGATCCTAAACACAACTAAAGAACAGAACAACCTTTTGTTTAAAGGTGATTACGTCTGGAGAGTGGAGTGAACAGTGTGTGTCTGATATGAGGTTTTCTTAAGAATCAAAAGTGAAAGTCAACTTGAATTCAAACCACTTTTCAGTATTTGTCTCATATTCATCTGTTGACATCAAACACAAATGTTTTCAGTCTACAGCAAAAATGAAGGGACTGGACTCACTGTTCCAATACTTTTGGAGGGGCGTGCACCTTACTTTATTGTTTTCTTCTTGACTTTTTTTATTACCATGTACCTCACGTGTAAGTCACTTATGATAAATGTAAATGTTGTTTGTCCAACCAACAGACTAAACCTCAAAATGATTTATGGTAGGCAAACTAAGGCAAACTGGCCCCGGGGCCATGGGCAGAGACTGAGAACATCTTCAGTCTGCACTGAAAAAAGAATTTTAGAATCTCATCATAATTTTGATGAAATATGTTACTCAGAGTTGTGATGCTTCACTTAAAGTATGGGAAACTAGGGACACACCTTAGAAGGAGAACAAGCTTTGACCTGGTGGTTGCAGCTGGAAGTCAGAAAAACCACCACCCTTCCTGTGAATCGGAACACGCAGGAGAACAATCTGGGTTGGGTGCAATGAGCTGAGTGGCAGGTAAAGGTGGGCCTGGGTGTACTTGTCCCTTGAGATCATAGGTCATTCAAACCTACTGTGTCTTTCATGTGACTCCCTCTTACTCACACATGTTCTGAAATGTGTCTAATAAGTGGTCTAACAACTAGGCCCAAGAACTGTGACCTTTTTCTGCACATTCCCTTTGTTTATGTTTGTTCTCTCATCTGTGGCCCCCTTTTTTGTTTCAGATGCTACCCTCCCCCTGTATGCTCCTGACTCCATGACTCGCCACATCATTAACCCTTGTCTGATTCACCTGTGCCTCATTTGTCTCTGCCTCACCACCACATAAGCCAATCCATGCCACTGCTTCCCTGTCAGTCCAACGTCTCCCCTGAAGAGTTCTCTCCTTTCTCTCAGTCTGCTCAACCAGTTTTTCTCTAAGAACTCTCCAAACTGTTCCTAGAGTATTGTATGTATGACCCTGCCTGTTAGTGCAGTCTCCCTTAGTTTCTGCTGTTCATCTTTTGTTTCAATTCAATTCAATTCAATTCAATTCAATTCAATTCAATTCAATTCAATTCAATTCAATTCAATTCAATTCAGTTTTATTTGTATAGCGCCAATTTACAACAGAAGTTATCTCAAGGCACTTTACAGTGTAAGGTTTAAGACCTTACAGAAAATATTTATACAAAAAATTATAGAGAAAACCCAACAATCCCATTTGAGCAAGCTTTAGGCAACAGTGGAGAGGAAAAACTCCCTTTAGAGGAAGCAACCTCCAGCAGAACCAGGCTCATAGTGGGCGGCCATCTGCCTCGACCAGTACTAAGTCATCAATGGTGAGAACGTGATTAGACATAGTGTCTCTGAGATTTTTAGGCCCAAACTGTCATGATTTCGGCCTGGCATCAGGCCAAGCTGAGGATTTCCCTCACTGCTCCACCTCACTCTCCCTCTGGACTCCGCCCACCAGCCAGTTCTCTCCCTCTGCTCTTGCCAATCAGCGGCATATTGGACTCACCTGTGTTCCCCTCACTCTACATAAGCTCTCCTCAGACTTTCCTCCCCTGTCAGATCGTCGTCATTCCCCCTTCTTGTTTCCCTGCCTGTCTCCAGCCTGTGGTTCCTTGCCTGTTGCTTTCCTTGACTGTTGCCCAACCTTGCCTGCTCCTGCTCACTCCTCCTCAGCCCTGTCTTGCTTCCCCCCTGGACTCTGGATTTTGTGCTTTCCCCCCTGGATTCCCTGGACTTTGTTCCCCCTCTGAACTCTGGACTGTGTTACCTGTTTTTTCCCCGTGAGTGTTTTCCTGCCCTTGTGCAGTGGTTTTTGTTTCATCCTTTGATCCCTAAGTTGTTACTTTGTTCTCGTGTTTCTGCATGTTTTTGTAGTGTCGGTGACACCCCCCTTAGTTTCCCTTGTTTTGGTACTTTTTGTTAATAAATCCTGTTAAGTTCATTCCTGCCTCGTCCCTCTCCTTAAAACTGTGACAGAACGATCTGACCAGACCGCGGCCATGGATCCTTATGATCCTTTTTACGGCCACTCAAACCTCCCTCCCCGTCTTGATCAGTACGGGCTTTTCCCTGAAGGACTGCAGGAGAACTATGCACACCCAGAGGATTATCGGGACTCACCTTTCTGGGGTACACGTCTGGTTATGGCCCCCAAACCAATCAGTTACCTGCAATCCAGATACCTGCGGCGGTTCCGCCAGAGGCGTCGGAATGCCACGGCTGCTCCAGTCTCAGTCTCAGTCACGGCCCCAGTTCCTGCTCCAGCTTCAGTCTCAGTCACGGCCCCAGTTCCTGCTCCAGCTTCAGTCTCAGTCGCCGCAGCTGCTCCAGTCACGGTTCCAGTCGCCGCAGCTGCTCCAGTCACAGTTCCAGTCGCCGCAGCTGCTCCAGTCACAGTTCCAGTCGTCACAGTTCCTGTCACCGCAGCCGCTCCTGCTATCGCAACTGCCTCAGCTTCGGCTCCTGTTCTTGATCCTGTTGCTGTCACCACGATCGCCGCTACCCTGGTTGCTGCAATCACCGCTGCTCTGGTCACCACAACAACTCCTGCCCTTTCTCCAGGCGGGTCGACGCAGAGGTCGTCGTCGCCGTCTCTCCTGTCTCCAGGCGGGTCGACGCAGAGGTCGTCGTCGCCGTCTCTCCTGTCTCCAGGCGGGTCGACGCAGAGGTCGTCGTCGCCGTCTCTCCTGTCTGTTTTGTCTCCCCAGCCTCTCCTGTCTCCAGGTGGGTCGATGCAGAAGTCGTCGTCGCCGTCTCTCTTGTCTCTCCTGTCTCTGAGCGGGTCGACGCCGAGGTCGCCGTCATCGCCGCCTCTCCAGCCTGTCCCGTTCCTGCCGCCGGAGCAACCGCCCGGCGCTCCTCAGCCGGCACTCCAGACGCCGCCGCCGGAGCATCCGCCCGGCGCTCCTCAGCCGGCACTCCAGACGCCGCCGCCGGAGCATCCGCCCGGCGCTCCTCAGCCGGCACTCCAGACGCCGCCGCCGGAGCATCAGCCCGGCGCTCCTCAGCCGGCCCTCCGGGTCTCAGCTCCGCAGCCGGTCCTCCGGGTCTCAGCTCCGCAGCCGGTCCTCCGGGTCTCAGCTCCGCAGCCGGCCCTCCTGGTCTCAGCTCCGCAGCCGGTCCTCCAGGTCTCAGCTCCAGGCAGCCGGCTTCCGCTTCGCAGTCCGGAGGCTCTCCTGGTCTGTTTGCCGCCTCCTGGCCGTCCGCCGGAGGCTCTCCTGGTCTGCTGGCCGCCTCCGGGACGTCCGCCCGCCGCCCTTCGGTCAGCGGCTCTCCTGCCGCCTCCCGGCCGTCCGCCCGAGGCGCTCCGGGTCTGTTCGCCGGCTCTCCTGCCGCCTCCCGGCCGTCCGCCCGAGGCGCTCTGGTCCTGTTCGCCGCCTTTCCTGCCGCCTCCCGGCCGTCCGCCCGAGGCTGTGCCTTCTGGTTCGTCTCTCTGGTCCTGGTTGCCGCCTCCCGGCCGTCCGCCCGAGGCTGTGCCTTCTGGTTCGTCATCTCTCTGGTCTTGGTTGCCGCCTCCCGGGCGTCCGCCTGAGTCTCTCCTGGTCTGCTGCGCCCGGTCCCTCCTCCTGGCCTCCCTCCGCCCGCCCGGTCTGGTGTTTGCGGGCCCTCCTCCTGGCCTCCCTCCGCCCGCCCGGCCTGGTGCTTTCGGGCCCTCCTCCGGGTCCCCTCCTCCCGCCCGTCTTGGTCTGCTCGTCCTTCCTGGTTTCTCGTTGGGCCGTCTGGGATCCGGCCCTTGCCGGGGGGGTTCTGTCATGATTTCGGCCTGGCATCAGGCCAAGCTGAGGATTTCCCTCACTGCTCCACCTCACTCTCCCTCTGGACTCCGCCCACCAGCCAGTTCTCTCCCTCTGCTCTTGCCAATCAGCGGCATATTGGACTCACCTGTGTTCCCCTCACTCTACATAAGCTCTCCTCAGACTTTCCTCCCCTGTCAGATCGTCGTCATTCCCCCTTCTTGTTTCCCTGCCTGTCTCCAGCCTGTGGTTCCTTGCCTGTTGCTTTCCTTGACTGTTGCCCAACCTTGCCTGCTCCTGCTCACTCCTCCTCAGCCCTGTCTTGCTTCCCCCCTGGACTCTGGATTTTGTGCTTTCCCCCCTGGATTCCCTGGACTTTGTTCCCCCTCTGAACTCTGGACTGTGTTACCTGTTTTTTCCCCGTGAGTGTTTTCCTGCCCTTGTGCAGTGGTTTTTGTTTCATCCTTTGATCCCTAAGTTGTTACTTTGTTCTCGTGTTTCTGCATGTTTTTGTAGTGTCGGTGACACCCCCTTAGTTTCCCTTGTTTTGGTACTTTTTGTTAATAAATCCTGTTAAGTTCATTCCTGCCTCGTCCCTCTCCTTAAAACTGTGACACAAACAGTATAACCTCTGTCTTGTCTGGATTTAGGAGAAGGAAATTGGAGGTCATCCAGGCCTTTATGTCTTTTAAGCATGCTTGAAGTTTGACTAATTGATTAGTTTCTCCTGGTTTCATAGATAAGTATAGCTGGGTATCATCTGCATAACAATGGAAATTTATAGAGTGTTTCCTAATAATATTGCCTAAAGGGGACATATATAAAGTGAAAAGAATCGGTCCAAGCACAGATCCCTGTGGAACTCCATAGCTGACTTTGCTGTGCATCGAAGACTCATCATTAACATGTACAAACTGAAATCTATCTGATAGATACGATTTAAACCACTCTAGTGCTGTTCCTTTGATCCCAATGACATGTTCCAGTCTGTGTAATAAAATGTTGTGATCTATAGTGTCGAATGCAGCACTAAGATCTAACATGACGAGTATAGAGAGTAGTCCATTGTCTGATGCTAATAGAAGATCATTAGTGACCTTTACCAGTGCTGTTTCTGTACTATGGTGTACTCTAAATCCTGACTGGAAATCTTCATACAAGTTATTGCTACGCAGGTGGTCGTACAATTGCTTAGAAACTATCTTTTCAAGGATTTTAGAGATAAAGGGCAGATTGGATATTGGTCTATAATTCGCTAAGACCCCTGAGTCCAGACTAGGCTTTTTGAGTAGGGGTTTGACTATAGCAACCTTAAAAGCCTGTGGTACGTAGCCTATTTGTAAAGACAGATTGATCTGATCTAATATGGACGTGCTGATCAAAGGTAAGACATCCTTGAGGAGTCTAGTCGGGATGGGATCTAAGAGACATGTTGATGGTAGCAGTCTAAGTACGAGCGTGGATCTAGAGTTGTTGTACAGTCCATGCTATATGCAGGGAGGATCTGATCAATTTTTTCTCTAATAGTTATGATTTTATTTGTAAAGAAATTCATAAAGTCATTGCTGCTGAGTGTTGAGGGAATACTAGGCTCAACCGAGCTATGACTCTTTGTCAGCCTGGCTACAGTGCTGAAAAGAAACCTAGGGTTGTTCTTAATTGCCTCTATTAATGAGGAGTAATATGAGGTTCTAGCTTTACGCAGGGCTTTTATATTATTATTATTATATATTATTAAACTATCTTTCCAGGCAATATTCATCTAAATTGGTGGAACGCCACCTCCTTTCCAACTTACCTGATTTCTGCTTTAAGCTACGGATTTGTGAATTGTACCATGGAGCTAACTTCCTCTGACTCACTAGTTTCTTTTTCAGAGGAGCAACAGTATCGAGTATTGTTCCAAGTGAAGCACCAGTACTATTAACAAGATAGTCCACTTGTGCTGGAGTAACATTGAAATAACTGCCTTCCTCTGTGTTGGTACATGGCTCTGAAATAAAAGATGGAATCAGTTCCTTAAATTTGTCGACAGCATTTTCACATAAACATCTACTGTAGTGAATCTTATCTGTAGGTTTAGTAAAGTTTGGTACTGTAAATTCAAATGTAATTAAGAAATGGTCAGATAAAAGAGGGTTTTGGGGAAAAACTATTAACTGATCAACTTCCACACCGTATGTCAGAATAAGATCAAAGGTGTGATTAAAACAGTGAGTGGGTTTATTTCCATTTAGAGTCTAATAGTGAATTAAATACAGTGTTGAGGCAGTTATCATCAACATCTACATGGATATTGAAGTCACCCACTATAATGACTTTATCTGCACTAAGAACTAAATCAGATAGAAACTCTGAGAATTCAGTTAAAAACTCAGAGTAAGGGACAGGAGGACGGTACACAATAACAAACAGGACTGGTTTTTGATTTTTCCAGTTAGGATCAGAGAGGCTAAGAGTGAGGCTCTCAAATGAATTCAAACTATGTTTAGGTCTGGGGTTGATTAACAAACTTGAGTGGAAGATTGCTGCTACTCCTCCACCCCGACCTGTGCTTCTAGGAACATGATAATTAACATGACTTGAGGGGGTCGACTCATTCAGAGAGACATATTCATCCTGCTGCAGCCAGGTTTCAGTAAGACAGAATAAGTCTATTTGATGGTCAATTATCAAATCATTTACTAAGAGGGATTTAGACGAGAGAGATCTGATATTTAACAGTCCACATTTGATTGTTGTCTTGTTATTTTGTTCTAAGAGAGGAGTCGTCTTTATTTTTATTAGGTTTTTATGAATAACTCCTCTTGTGTTAGTTTTAGATATAAATAATTTAGGTACTCGGGGAGCAGACACTGTCTCTATGGGGTTATGTTAGTTTTTGGGGGGTGACGGCTGTAAGGAAGCTGCAGAGAGGTGTGTAAGACTGCGTCTCTGCGTCCTGGGCTCCACTCTGACATGTCAGGGTTTAGGTCGTCTAATAAACTCTGTCATATTCCTAGAGAGTTCAGACGCTCCATCTAAAGTGGGATGGATGCCGTCTCTTCTAATCAGCCCAGGTTTTCTCCAAAAAGTTCTCCAATTGTCTATGTAGCCCACGTTGTTAGCGGGACACCACTTAGACAGCCAGCGGTTGAATGACGTCATGCGGCTAAACATGTCGTCACTGGTCAGATTGTTTGGATTCTTGTGCCTGCCTCTGGATGTAGTCTCTGTCTGCAACCTGTAGGTTCACTACACCAGCCGGCCCATGTCGTGCTTTTGGGTCCTCTCCTCATACCAGCACTCAGATGAACAGTGAGTGATGGATTATTACAGCCTCTGTTCAAATTGTTAAAATATTAATGAAACATACAATCAACTACAAACTTTATATACTCTACATCTGTCCATGCCTGCACATATAAATGCACTGTAATTAACAGTACTTATAGATAAATGTGAGTACATCTCAAGGGGCTCTCCTTTTAATAAAGTTCCAGTACATAGAGATATTATAGTGGCCTGTTCATGTACAGTATAACAATTAAGAAGGTGCAGAAACCAGCCTTTATATGGCTTCTGCTTGAAAAAGTTTAAGTAGCGTATCTCTGAGTGAGGGTACAAAGCTGTAAAGGCCGGGTCATCAATAATTCCTGTTTACGTTTATATCCAAATAATTTATATAAAAAGGAAATAAAAGAAAACCGAGCACAGAACCGAGGGGTACCGCATTAGAGGTGGGCATCCAGCTTAAGCTGAGTCCATAAACATTAACACAGATAGATTAAAATAACCAATCTGCTGCTGGGTTAACCAAACTTGTATCAAGTAGCCAACATGTTAGTATGGGGTGGTCCACAGTATCAAAAGCACCTGCAAAGTTCTGATTCTTGTCCAATGCTGCACGATTAAAAATGATTACCTGCAGTTATTTCCAAGTTTAAAACCAACTGCTCAAACTGTTTGATAATATACAGTATTTGGAGACAGAGATCGTGACATGAAACTTGTTTTTTAAAAACATGGTTATGCCTTTTGGGTCAATCAGCACGGGAAACATCTTAACCAGGTAAATGATAATTATCTTTGTGTCGATCATAAGACCCATATTAATTTATAGTCATTGATAGTGCATTATAATTATTGATGCATTGGTGCAGTTGATAAAGACATAGTTAATTTCTAATTACAGTAATACTTGAGTAACTTGTTTATAACCTTTATATTTTATTCTATATAAAATGTTGAATGTAGGTAAATATCCCCATATTTTCCTCCTTCTGAAGTGCAGCTAAGTACTGCACTAGTAATGTAGTAGTAATATAAATATTAATACTTGAATAGAGTCAAGGACCTGAAAACTTTGTCTTGGAGGACAGGAGACTTTTATTTTGAAGGTTATCGTCAGCGGAAGTTGTTGCTCTCGTTTTTAGCTAGCTGATGTCGGAAAAAGTGTTGTAGCGTAATCTATTAAACTTACTGAAGAAACACAATATAAAGTGTGTCTGTGACATTAAACTGATACCGACAGCCGTATAGAAGATCATAACAAACAGTTTAGATGATTTAAAGCACATTTTATGTTAGAAGTTCATCGCTAACGTTAGCTGATTAGGAAATCTGAGTAGCTACCGAAGCTAATAGGATTAGCTCCTAGAGCTAAACGGGAAAACACAAGCTAACGTCGGTTAAATGGCTGAGAAGCAGCAGAGCACCCGGTGGAGTCATCCCGGAGAGCTGTAAAGGTGAGTGTTGTTCAGTAAATCTCCACGTATGTGCTCCTGTTAAAGGCTAACGGTTAGCCACCAACTCTGGAAGGTGGCGACAGCAGGCTGGTTCACCTGTACAGGTGAGAGACGAGTGTTGAAACCCTGTAGTAGTTAGAGAGCAGCACACCAGACTCCACGGATGAATCTTGAACTGTCGCATGTTCTCTGTATTTTTCTGTAGAGGTGGACAGTGTTAATGTTAAAGAATAGTATACCTATTATACCACATTGTAGAAACGACTTCATCCTGTCCTGCAAATAAAATTTTACCCAAGTAGAAATATCAGGAAGATGCAGTAAAGTTTTAAGGAGAATTAACTTGTGTGTTTATGAAACTAGTGAACATATTATTCAAATGTGTCCCAACAACAGAAGCAAATCTTTACATTTGAGTACACTTCTTCTTCTTCTTCTTCTTCGGCTTTTCCCATCAGGGGTCGCCACAGCGAATCATCCTTTTCCACCTAACTCTATCATGGGCATCTTCTACCCTAACACTAGCCAACCTCATGTCTGTTATAACATCCATATATCTCCTCTTTGGTCGTCCTCTTGTCCTCCTGCCTGGCAGCTCCATCTCCAACATCCTTCTACCAATATACTCACTATCCCTCCTCTGAACATGTCCAAACCACCTCAGTCTGGCCTCTCTGACTTTGTCGCTAACTCAGACAACGTGAGCCGTCCCTCTGATGTACTCGTTCCTTATTCTGTCTAACCTGGTCACTCCTAAGGAGAACCTCAACATCTTCATCTCTGCTACCTCCATCTCAGCCTCTTGTCTCTGTCTCACTGCTACCGTCTCTAACCCATAGAGCAGAGCTGGAGTGACTTTATTATTATACTACTATTTACTATTGTTTTATGTTTTTACAAATTGTCCAAACAAGAGTAAAGCTTCAAATATTAGTTGATTAATCATCAACTATTTTGAGAATAAGTGCAGAATAATTTTGGATTTCCTCTAATCATCATGATCTTAAACACAGACACAAATATTGAAATGTTTTAATGAAGCGTGGGACTCTGGGATTCTGTTACAGAGCTGAAATATGATCTTGTTGTGTTTCCCCTGTCGTCTGCAGGGTAAGTCCAGGATGCTCCAGGGGCCGTACAACAGCCTGGACCGGGACCGGCCCCTAATCCGGCTCCCGTTCACAAGCTTTGCTGTGGGAACAGTCTTGCTTCCTCTGTCCGGGTTCATCGCGTGCGTCAGCATTTCACTCATGTACCACTTTGCAGATGCAACATACACACACTGTCAGGTAAATGGTCCCAACAGATATTGATGGAATTCTGCAAACACACCTGAGAACTGTGAAGATGTTCTGTGAAGACAATCTTCTTAAGGGTACAAACATCTGAAAACATGTTTTCTGAGCAGGAAAAATCATAGTGTAACTCACATTTTTGTGGTGAAACACATCAAGAAGGTGTGTGTAGCATGAACTGTGTGTGAACAAGGATTTACTGGTTACACAACTTAATTAAAAGGAGGCATTGCAAACTAAACTAACACAATGAATCATTGTAAGACCAAATGGTAACAGCTTTATAATAAATAGTCTTTTAAAACATCACAATGTAGTTGTAAGCTCATTTAACCTTTTTTAAAATGCACAGTAGACACATTTTATATTATTACTAATAATAATATTATATATTTTTATATAAGTGCAAAGGAAGATGCGTGGCAATCTTTAAAAACTGCTGAAAACAGAACTCTTTCGCATCTTCCTTTGCACTTACAAAAAACAAAACAAAAAAAAAAACTTTTCTACTCTTTTGTTCTCACATCTCTTGAAACAGAAACACTTTTTAACAGCACTTTGCTTTAATGTTGTTTCTCCTTGACTTAGATTTTGTTTGCTTGCCTTGTTCCTCACTTGTAAGTCGCTTTGGATAAAAGCGTCTGATAATGACTAAATGTAAATGTATTACAGCTGTTTTACTTTATCTTTCATTAGCTGTTTATACAACAGCCTTCACTAAATTTCTGCTCATCAAGTTTTAACTGTATCTATTTCCATTTCTAACATGTTCAAATGTAAACGCTTATTTTAAGTAAAGTTTGATTTGTGGAGATATTTTTGTAAGAATATTGTTATAAAAGCTGCAATAAGCTTTTGTGTGTTTTCTTTTTTGTCACAAACCAGGTATCAAACTACCTCCCCTCCATCAGCTCCGCTATCAGCCGCGTGCCGGAGCGCTACATCTGGCGCTGCTGCATCGGTCTGCACTCAGCGCCCCGATACCTGATGTCCATCATGTATTTTAAATTCTACCACGGCCGCTTCGCCAACAGGCTGCTGGAGCAACTGCTGAGTGGCCTGGCTCTGCTCTGCAGCCTCACAGAAAACAGCGGCCTGCTCGTGCTCACGTACGTGGCGTCCACTGAAACATACAGTAAGTACAGGACGACGATAAGTTCACAGCTGATAATTATCTGCTAACATTTAATTAGTTAGAAATGCAAAAATATGAGGACAATAGGTGTATTTCATCGATCTTAGTTTATTACAGTAAACAAATGATGTAAATAAGAGTCGCGGGCAGTTTATTGTTGTCAAGAATCAGAACTTTGCACTGAGCCGTAACACATTTCTACTAATTTTAAAGTATAGAAGCTTTTTTAAGTTAGACGGAAGTGATGAGTCATCTAATGAAGGAAGCTTTTACTTAAAGTTGAGCAGACTGTCAGATCGACTGTGGGTGTTCATTATAGAGTCATTGTTGTGGTAGTTTGTTAATTGTAAAATAACCGTTTTATTCTTAGAGAGGATGATTCATTGCTTTAGTCTTTTTACTATTTTCTTCTTTTTTTTTTTGTCATCTGATAAGAGCTTTGTTCTGGTTTTGTAAGGACAGATGTCACAGTTTTAGTGCCCCGTTTGTCTCTTCAGATTATCATAAGAACGGTTTCATCGTGTTCATAGCGAGCTCGCTGCTGCACATGCTCATCACCTGCAGGCTGTGGCACATGATCAGGAGATCCTACGTGAGTCCAGAGGTAAACAAACTGTCTCGGTGAGACATCTGTTTTCATCTCACTGTGTCCACATCGTGTCGCAAATTAACCACTGAATCCTAACATGATCTAAAAGGATTAAAACAGTCATCACACATAATCAGAACTAAAAAACAAAACTTTAAAATAAGATGTAAGAAAGTCCGATCAGTTCTGTTTGACGCAGTGCTGAGTTTTCACCTGTAGACGGTGCTGATGGGCTGCAGGTCCAGGTCTACACAGAGCAGTTTGGACATGATTCACAAAACGCTGCGAGTGACACAGAGACTCTGAAGGCAGGTTCAAGGAGTTACTGAGCACATTATCAGGTTCCATAAATAATCCCAAGGTGCTAGAGGAGGTTGTAGAGTTTCTTCAGGTGGTCCGCTTCAGATCCTGGTTGTCCTACAGGAGGATTCCGAATCCTTGACTCGGTTCATTTGGCTCTTGCGGGGGTTTCAGAAGTACCTGTACACGTTTGCTGGTGCCTTGGCAGGATTTGTTATATTTTTTTAAGTTCATGCTGGACAGAGCCACAAACTGATGTGTTGTCACACTTTGTTTTAAATTAAGACTTGAAAGAAAAGGGAAGTTCACATCTTAAACCAGTTTTTCAACACCATGTCACTAAAACCGTTAAAGAGGTCTGAGCAGAGCAGGAACCTGATGTGTTGTAAAACTGCCGTGTGGTATCTCCCAGTTGAGCAGGAAATAAATGAATAAATTCCAACTTTAACTTGTGACTCAGACATTATTTTGGTTCTTCCCTGATTCAGTATCAGCGGAGCATACGTGTCACCTCCCTCCCCCCCACCACAAACACCAGACAGCCTGCTAACAGTGAAACCTGCTGACGGGATCAGAGTCGAGGGTCGTTTGCACAGATTCAGTTCATACTGCCGTCACCGAGGACGCTCACATGACCGGACTACTGAGCTTCCAGGAAACCTTCACAGCTGATTCATTTATTTTAGTTATGTAGTTGTTCCCACTCGTTCTAGAGGACCTCTGTTTAGTCAAAGCTGCGTCTGCACCTTTTAGCTGAGTTATTTCTGTGATTATTGTCATTATCGTAGAAACAAACCAAGCTGCTCAGATTGTATTAGGAAAAAAAAAAGTCCAGTTGAAATGGTGTTCAGTTTTCAGAGCTCTTATATTTCTGTCTATGGAAAATGGAAATTCAATTCAATTTTATTTGTATTGCGCCAAATCACAACAGAAGTTATCTCAAGGCACTTTACAGTTCAAGGTTTAAGACATTACAGAGTATAATTGTATAAATAAATAACATCACACTGTGTTGCATGTTGGAAGACGGCGGCGCCACATGGTGAGGTGCTCACCTGTGATCAGTTAAAACACTGAGGTTTCTGCGTGTACTGTGGTTATTATGGATAAATCTATAACAATTGAATTCTCTGTGTCTCTCAGGAAGTGAGGTCGTATCGATGGAAAATCCGTCTCTTCGTCTTCAACGGCAGCTGTTGTCTGGCCGCCTATTACTTCTTTAGACGCCACAACAAGTACTGTGAACCAGGAAGTAAGTGTCCGAGTCCTGCTCAGGTTTGGACACGTACAGTCACAGGGTGCATCCCAATCCTCTTATTAGCTTATTACTCCTCGATCATCTTTAAAGTTTTTATTTTAGCTAGGAGACCTAAAAAAGATCTGAGGTAAAGTGTTTTATGGGACAGAGGCTCTTCTTTAATCTGTCGGTGATCGGATGCTGCAGCTGGTTACACTGATCTGAAACCATTTATTTAGCTATTGCTGCTTTTTTTTTTTTTTGGTTTCATCGTTTCCATTTAGTCACAAGAGGCAGAAAACTGATCATTTTATATATTTCTATTGACCTCCATTATTGGGCTACTACTGATATTACTACTCCTCCTCATAGTAATAATAATAATAACTTCTCAAATTTCAAAGTGATGAAAAAATGTGACTCAATAATCCTTCCTGGTCACGTCGTCCAGTCTGGACTTTGTCTGTTTTGATAATGAAACAGGTTTTATATTTTGTCCTATGTGACGTTTCAAAGTGTTGTATTTCACCCTGTTAGTGTTCAGTTGTTCACGCGCTGCCTCTCTGCTCCCCGTCCTGCAGTCTACACCCTGTTTGCCCTCTTTGAATACCTGGTGGTCTTCTCCAACATGGCCTTCCACATCACGGCCTTCTGGGACTTTGGGAGCAAAGAGGTGATTGTGGCCACGCCGCCCGAAGACAAACGATACTAAACGGCTGCCTGAGCTGTTTTAAGCTTTTTAAACAAAGGGGAGAAAACGTCCACCAGTGGGACACAAAGACATTAGTTTAAACTTTGTCTGACATATCTGAACACTTAAAGGCATCATGTGGCCTCACTCAGCTTTGCAGGTGTTTTTTTTTTACCTGATCTTTCCAACAACACCTGTTCTTACTTTAATTTCATCATGTTGTGATGCTCTGTAGGAGACAGTTGAACTGTTTTAGGTAAAACAACACTTCAGGAGCGATAACACAGTAATACATCTGTGACCAAAACCTGCTTTTCTAAAACGGGTTTTGAACAGTTATGGAAAACCTGGAAATTTCATGGAATTTTGACGGATGTTTTTTCCAAGCCTGGAAATGGTTTGAAAAAATGCAAAAACCCAAAGTGTTGTGAAAATTAAAAATTGTAAAAGAGTATTTTTAACACGATTCAGCGTTGATCTCATTTGTTTAGTTTTAGTTTTTTTTAATGTGCTTACATTTTTTCTTATTCCTTCCTGAGGTCAAAAAACAGAAAGTTGTTTCAGGCACTTTCTCTAAAACTAAACTGGAATCACAAATACATTTTGTGGCGAGTCTATTAACACATTGACCATAATTAACATAAGTCGAGACAAGTCGCAAATTAATTGATATTTAACACATCAGTTAAATTTATTTCCTGCCACATCCTGTTTTCTTTTCTGCAGAATTCTCTGACTTTAGTGTTAATAACGTCTTTATGGTTGGATTCAGACACTCGCAGTATCAAAGGGTTAGAGAAACACTGTAGGGCTGTGGTAATACACAAAAATCAGTTCACATAACATCAAAATTTAACATTATCTTCCTTCAACTGTGACCAAAGTGTTTTTCTTGCCTTAACATCCATTCATTCAAAACTGTGCTGCATCACAGCATAATTAATTGTCCAAAGACAGTTTTCTTGTTATCTGTCTTGTCGGTCTGTCACCTTAATTCATAACTACAGTTGGATTTGTGTCTGATGGTGGGTTGGGGTGATTTAGGATCTCCTCCTTTGGTCAGTGATTTATTCAGATTTGTGTGTAACTTAAAAACGCAGCTCTCTTTAAATAGTTTCCTGTTCAGTCATTACAGTGGCAAGAAAAAGTATGTGAACTGGGTTTTCTGCTTTAATTAGTCATAAAATGTGATCTGATCTTCATCTAAGTCAAAAGTATTAACAAATAGAATGAGCCTAAATTAATAACTCAAATAATCAGATTTTACACATCGACAGTCGGACAGGACACAAATCAACAACGGCAACTCCGTCAGAAATGTTAATAACAGATGAAGGCTGATTTGAGCGTCGTGTTCTCTGCTCAGTGTTTTTAATCCAATCATGTTATCAGTGAACTGGCTGCTCAAACATGCTCACACTAATGTAAATAGTAAAACCACTTGGAGCGAAACTTACTGCAGGTCTCTCACAGATGAGGAGCCGAGTGGAGATTTAATTCTCCACCTCCCCCCTATAACGTTGATGATGAGGTGGGGCAGAACCGTTCCCAGGCCAATCCTGCAAAAGAGGGACAGCCTCTCAGTGAATCTACCCTCAATAAATAACGTTTAAATTGACATATAAAAAATAATCCTGTCTTAAAGGAGCTGACGACCAGTTAATATCACCTAAAGATATTTCCACTGTAAGTGTGATCACTGCAGTCCTGAGGTCAACTGTAAGTGACTGTAACTGGAACCTTTCTTTATTTCCTAGAATCCAGAAGGTCATGGCTTCACTGACCTCAATCAGTCTCAGTTTTAAAAGAATTTCTCTGGAATTCTGCAATTAAAAGCAGAACTGAATTTTAACAAACCCAATGTGAGCAGATGTGGAAGGAGACTCCAGATGTTTTAACAAATAGCAGAGGTACAGGGACTGTTTGGACCAAACATTTAAGAGGTGGAACCAGACAGACAGAGAGAGAGAATAGAAAACTTTTAAAATGTTTAAAATTATTCCACATTATCAGAACCTTTAGATTCCTAAACACAGAACCTGGAGGTGTAACGACTGTGTTAATGTTTGACTACACATACTCAGAGCTCAGACAATAGAGAAGTGTTTGCTGTGTTTGTTTGTGAATAAAATATTTGATAGTGAAATGATCACGAGTGAACGTCACACACCATCATAATGAAAGCTTCATGACACATCCTAAAAATAAGTCACATGTTTAGTAAGCAAATAACACACAAGCATCTTTTGTATAAAGAAAATAATCTACTGACTGATCAAGATCCCAACGGAGGCTGATATAGACACACGTAGATAAAATACTAAAGAGGTGAAGATGTGAAATGAACCAAACTATTTATTTTAGTGAGAATATCAACAAACTGATTTTTCTAACTACCACAACAGATCTTACAGATGGGAACAGATTTATTTATTCATTAGTTCAACTCGATACCGTGATTATATTTCACAAAGGCTGATGATCAATCAGCTGATAAGAATTAGATTAATAGTGTTTCATATGATTTGTTTCATTTAGTGAGGACATCTCCTTCCAATTAACATTTAAACAAGACCTGCACCACTCATTAAAGACATGTACATCACAGTTTACAGTGATGACTTGTTTTTAGCAATAAATGTTGAATTTATTTAGTTAAAGAAATTTTATTTAGTCTTTAGACTAATTAATGAATTAATGAGTAGGATGAATTGGTACTGACAACAGTATTGATGACATCTGCATGATACTAATCTGTTTTTGGCCTTAATTACTGAAGTCCTGCATCTCGAAGATCTCACAAGCACATACTGTGAACACAGGAGAGTCAGAGTGCAGCAGTCAGGAGGTTCACATTAAGACTGACGTGATGTGAGTCGGTGTCCAGCAGGTCGATACTAAAGTTTCTACTGGTGAGAAAACACAGTCAAACACTGATGTTACTCTTCTTCTCCTATTTATCTGCTGACTCAGATCGAGCTTCGTTTTGTTTCTGTGGAACTTCTGTGACAGTTTTTGTTTTACTCTTATGGACATGTTGAATATTTCTGTAAATTATATTTGTGATATTTAAAACTGAATCATGTTGCTAAACTTTATTAATTTCCAAAATTGACAGCATAGTAAAATATTTAATACAGCAGCAGATCAGTAAAAGTCTGAGTACTAAAAATAGTCCACTACAGGTAGTACCCTTCAGTTTTCCTACTCAAGTAAAAGTACTAAAGTACATACTCTAAATGTTACTTTAAGCACCAAAGTAAAAGTTCTCCACTAAGAAAACTGACGGAGGCGACCTGGGGAAATTCAAAACAGATGCCCGAGCCACCTCAGCTGACTCCGCACCCTCACCCCACTTCCTAAGGGGCCTAATTCTCCTCTCCAGCACTCTGGCATAGACTTTCCAGGGGAAGCTGAGGAATGTGATGTGATCCCCTGTAGCTGGAACACATCCTCCGGTCCCCCTTCTTGTACCTCCGTGCCTCTGGACCGGGAGGTACCACCACCCCGGTCCAGAGGCACTGTGCACAACCGCCACAGGATGCTGCAAAGGTGTGTCAGCCAGGACGGCCCCCGGTGCCCTGCCTCAGTGACTTCAGCCAGGCTGATGGACGAATGCCAGAATGTTGCCAGAATTTTTTTGAGGCTGACCTGCAGCGTGCTTGGCCTGCCGAAACCCGTCAGCTGCCTCAGGAGGCCACAGGCCAACCAGGCTCGGTAAGACTCCTTCTTCAGCTTGACAGCATCCCTTACTTTCGGTGTCGCCGCCATAACAGGCAGCAGAGACCTCCCTCGGTATCTGGTTGAAGCTGCCCCGATGGTGCGAGTTGAAGACCCCTCTGTTTCCAACAGACCCTCTGTTCTGTTTGGGTCTGCAAAGTCTGTCCTTCGGATCCAGCTCCCAACCAGGTGGTGACACATAAAATAAGGATTTTTATAAGAATCTGATCCTGCAAAAAGTAACTGATGATGTACAAATAAATGTAGTGGAGTTAAAGTAAAAGTACCTCAACATTTTACTTGAGTACAGTACTTCAGTACATGTACTCACCACCTCTGCAGCAGATTTCTGCCGTTTTACACAATCAATTCTGCTCAAGATATTGTTCATGTTATTATTGTTCATGTTATGTCACCATCGTATCAGGTTGCTGAGTAAGCTGTAGTCCAGAGCAGCTGTAGAGCTGATTCATGCTGTTTATTGACAATTACTGATAAAAACAAGATATGAGACTCAACAAATGATGTTCACAAGTTGACTGATTTATACAGACAAACTCACACAGAGTTATAAACGTACTTTTGGTGAACACCTTGTCTTCTGTGGACACCTAAGCTCGTGGTTTACGTGCACCGTGTTCTAAATGCGGCCCCAGAACTGCTGTCAGCGTTATACACAGCTGTGGGTATTTGTAGCGTCTGCAGCACTAATTCATCACCACAGCGATATATCAGACATCATTATTAAACCTCAGAACGAGCTTAACGCAACAGAGCTCACAATGTGCTTCACACGTAAGAAGAAAAACAACAGGTAACGGCTCAAACTGTCAGAACAAAGAAAGGAGTCATCACAGTATTTAGAAATAATAACTGAGTCAGTGAAAGTGTTCTAGTGGAAGATCATCTCTTTATTTGCAGCTTATTTGTCTGTTGTTAACATTAAGTCTCAGACACAGGAACAGGATATTCCTCTCAGCCTTGGAGGAGACGCTCCAGAGGAAAGACTGACATCCTGGAAAGAGGCAAACTGAATTCACACAGACTAACGTCCAGCGGGCCGGTTCCTCTGTCCCGGTTAAAGGTTTCAGACACTTTCTCTCCTTTTCTTCAGAGGAACATTGTCTGACTGGAAACAATGAGGTGAATATGTCTGTTTGCACAAAACGTTTTAATAGAAACACTCTTTGTGTTGGAACCACAGTGGTGGTTGGTGGTGGCACAGCTTCATCTGGAATCTGATTGGCCACCACTGGTCCTCCCCCCTCTTGAGTTAGAAAGTGAAAGGTAGTTGGTTTATGTTGGTGAGCAACAACGTACAGAACCAAAACATCTACAGAGACACAGAAATGTATCACAAACGGACACAGAGTGAAAAAGATGAAAATGACTAATCAGATTAGATCAGGAACTATTAACTGAATCAGATCTTAAGCAAAAGTTAAACTGGGTCCAGCTTCCAAAAGCTTTTATAAAAACTCCAGAGCTCAGACTTTGAGCTCCCCCTAGCTGGACTTTTTGAATATCTCTAATTGTGATTTGATTATTTTATTATCTGACACCATAAGAGTCCGTTCATCGTTTGGGGAAGTTGTTTGTCAGCTAGTTATTTATTAAACTCACTTCCCTCATATTCATTTACCTGAAGAAGAAAACACCTTCACACACAATCGACAGCCCATCAGAGTTTTTCATTTCTCTCTTTGGTGTTTGGAGGATGATTTAGCCACAGGGCGAAAAAATACTGCAACATCAAAATATACTGTTACAAGTTCTTCATAGAAAATATAAATTTTATTCAATATTAATAATGATGGTTAAGTTTTCTGATCATTCTACCAATAATAGCAGTACTGATGATTTTCATGTCTTAATTGTTTGAAGTGAACCCCAGTGTAACTAAATGAAACCTAAATTAAAATTAAAAGAAAAAGAAACAACAAATAGTCACAACTGAGAATTAATCATGTGTTAAATGTGTTATTAAATACACGCAGTGCAGTAAAAAGTACATTAAATCTTTTAAAAATGTGCAGTAGAAGTACAAACACCTTAAACTTTCCATCAGTGTCATGAAAACCTGGGAATAAAACACAGCAGGCAGACGTACTGTATGAAACTCGTATTAAAAAAATAAAAAAAACAGTCAATTAATAAAAACCTGTTCAAAAATCAGTTCAAATCAAAGCCTGTTAACAGTTTCATGGGATTACCACAGAAGGTTTTACTTCTCTTAACCTCAATTTTTGATCCACACAGACCATCTTCATGTTCATTATCAATAACTATTTCTTTCTATTTATATCCTGCTCATCTTCAAACTGCTGCAGATACATCTGAAAAAATCCTTCACAAGTACGTGCACCGATTTCATGCTGGGCAGTTGTAGTTGTATAGATCAGGGTTTTTCTATCTGAGTGTTGGATCCACATGCTGTGAGCTGGCAGCTCATTACGCTGAATTAACTATTAGCAGTTCCTGTTTAGTGTGGTGGCGAAGAACCATCAATAGATCACTGAGAGGAAAACATGAAAACACGACTGTTCTGAGGCACGTTGTGCAGTCAGGTTACCGAATCATTTCCAAACCTGTGGACAGCAGAGGTGACGATACTGTGTCCTAATGAAATCAATTTTAATAAAACTGTGTTTCATGTCTGTGGGTCACGACTCTGAGAAGTGGAGTCTTTAAAAATGAGCAACAAGTGGTTTTAAAGTACCGTAACCTCGTTAATGAGCTGAGTCACAGCAAGAAAGTGAAATAGGAGGATGAGGAGACTGTAGGTGGTTGTCAGTGAAGGTGTGTTAATGGGATTTGACAAGAATAATGTGAAAACACTTTGTACATGTTTTAACATTTATTGGCTCCAGTGAAGGTGAAGATGGTCATAATTTCATTAAATGAGCCCAATGTGGCGTCCGGACAAACTTTTCAGGGTTTGTCTCGTCTGTTTCGGGTCTGTGAAGATTCACTGCTGCCATCACTGGATTCCTTAAATTCTCAGCTTAAAAACACGACAGTGATTCTCAGGCAAGTTCTGGCCCACAGATAATATGTGTCCAGGAAATGTACGCTGTGTGTTAAATCTGAGTTATGAGAAATGTCTTCAAACAACATTTATCAAACTAGAACTGCTTAGTTCTTCCTACCCTGCTTGTTCCTGTCCACACTTTACCACCGGATCCATTTAAAACTTCAAACATGATAATTCTCAGGTAAGTTCTGCACTAAATAAGGAACATCTTTGCTTTTCTGTGATTTCCAAACAGATTTCATTCACTGCCACTTTAGATACGCTGTGAGATGATGGCTGACACTGTTCCAGTTTTCCCAATAGACTCTGCTATAATTCTGGGACAATAACGACCTTTCTAATTCTTAAAGAAAAATTCTAGCTGAACATAAAATAAAACATTTTAAACATCATTTTTTTAAACAGTCTCTCAGACGGTTATCCCATAAACTCAGCCCGGCTCCAACCCTCGAGGCTCGGTCCTACAGCAGGACGCAGGGCTTCTTATTGACGGTGGGCTGTGGGTTAAGGAAGGATCTCACGGCCTCGGTGAACACGTCCTTTATGCCGTCCTGGTTCAGAGCCGAACACTCCATGTAGCGCATGGCGTGGATCTGCCTGGCGAGGGCGGCACCCTGCTGGTGGGTGACGGGCGTCTGGTTCTGATCCTTCAGCTTCTTCTGGATCTCAGCATCATTTCGAAGGTCGCTCTTTGTGCCGACCAGGAGGATGGGAACGCCGGGACAATGGTGAGACACCTGAAGGGAGATCCGTAAACAGGAAAGAGTGAGACTGCAGGAAGTGAGAACACTGTAAACATGAAGCTACATCAGCAGCTGGTTCCTACAGTGAAAAGATTCAGTTTTATTTAAAAAAGCACCAAACGTTGTTTTCTTCTGCTTCATCTACTGGTGGGAACCAGTCCGTCCTGTATTAGTACAGGAGTTCTACGGCTACATTACAGTGACCATGACAACATATCCCATAATTATGAAGATGTAAAAAATTATTTCTGCTTTATTCTGTTGCCAGGCAGATTTTGACCTCTGACCTCTGGATGCCACTTGTGTTTGACGTTCTCGTAGGAGGCCGGGCTCGAGATGGAGAAGCAGATGATGAAGACGTTGGTCTGCGGATAGGACAGCGTCCTGAGCCGGTCATACTCCTCCTGCCCCGCTGTGTCCCACAGGTTCAGACTGATGATCCTGCCGTCCACCGTCACCTGAACGCACCACATGTTTCCCTTCATATCACAGTAACGTTTGAAATTCTCCGTACAAAAAGTATGTTTAGGGACAAATCAGAGGATCCTGTAAATGGAACAAACCTCAAACACACATCTACAAAATAGATGTTAGTTCTGGATGTACTTATTATGTAATTAACAAGTATTATTCTAAGTATTCTAGTAAGTATTCTAAGTACTTATTATTGTTCTGTTAGTATCTTCCAAATAATTAGCATCCTAACAAATAAACATCGACTTACTTTCACTATAAAAAGTTCTGTGTCTGTCTGTTCAGCTATAATCCCTCTTATATATTTGTGAGTCAACACTTGCTGACATGCTGCTTTATTTCAGAGCGTCTCTTGAACACGTCCTCTGACCAGATGCACACGAGCAGCGGGAGCAGAAAGTTGTAGATTAAGACAACAATCATGGAAAAGGTCTGATGAGAAGCTCGTCCAGCTGAGAAACCATCTACGATGTCTCTGCTGCCGTTTTCTCGCTGTGATCTCAACATAATACTGTAACTTCCTCTGGCGTTGTCATGGTTTCTCTTCACGTTGTGCAAAAGTGGAAGTTCATAAGTTCCATTTTCCGCCAGGTCAAATTTACGCCCTGCACTTTATAATCTTCCAGATAAATGCACAATGACGCTGTTTTAGAGGAAGTGTATCTGCAGCTTTAGAGCTCAGATCAGGACTGGTTTACTTAATCACATCAGCTAAATGAAAGCTTCTAGTCCAGGGACATGGTTCAGTACAGGAAAGTACAGTAAAGTACTTCTACTTTACTAGTATATTAGACTACTCCAAATGTACTTCTGTACTGCTTTTAATTAAGTAAAACATCAGTAAATCAGTATTTTCATCTTTCGAACATGTCGGACAAAACAGGATTTATTGAAACAACAACTAATGAAATCAATAAAATCATCGGCATCACACACACACACACACACACACACACACACCTGGCTGCTGTAGTTGTCAAACACAGTGGGGATGTACTCTTTGGGAAAAGCTCCAGTGGTGTAGGAGATGAGGAGACAGGTCTTCCCCACAGCACCGTCACCTACAACCACACACTTTATAGTCTGCATGATTACCTCTGACCTCCGACCCCTGACCCTTCAGCAACCTGCACACACACACATTACTGCTGTTAGCAGACATTCAAATCTAGTAATTGTAACATATGTCACTTCACACGGACGTCAGACCAGTACACACAAAATGAATTTAGATTAAATAAAATTTTATATATAAAACAGAATTTTTAAAAATAGAAACTTTAAAAAAATAATTATATTAATATTTAGGAATAGACACAATGAAAGAAGAAAATAATAAAGTATAAATCCTCGTGCTGCTCTGACTATTTGACTTTATTTTGAGCTCAAACTGTTCCTCTTGTTTCTGAACCATTTCATTGTCTTTGAATCAGATTCTGATTTATTTGACTTTCCAACAGCATCTGTTTGTTTGTAGTTTAGCTTAGTAACTAGTTAGTTAAGAGGCCAAATCACTCCCAGTTGGAGTATTTGGGATTTAACTGGAGCACTAGCTCTGCTAACCAGCTACAATCAGTTCAATGAGCTCCTCTGCTTTCGGCTTCTGTTGTTCACCACCTGCAGAGAATTTAACGCTTCCTATCTTCAAACATTCCTGGAAACAATTCAGACAATACTGGTCAAACTTGAGCTGCACGATCCAAATGAAACAAATTCAGTTTTCCCCTTAAAGCCAGTTCGTTATTTTACTGAATACTCCACCGAGGATTGATTTTAAAATGAACGTGTTCTTCTTTTATTTCATTGTCATATCGGGATATTTATTATTTCCCTGTACCTTCAGTGTGAGCGTCTGATTGGTTAACTCGTCCTGCTCCAGCTGTCAGAGACACTTCAGTTTCCTTCAGTTAACACAGTTTGTCCAGAAACACATGATGTTCCATCGTCTGCCTGCAGAGAGAGGGGCAGGAAGGGAGAAGGTTTGTCCTCCATCAGTATTTGTGTTTATGTAAATGATTGGTGCAGAAGGAAACGGTCTCCAAACAAAACAGATGGTATCCTAAACACACACACACACACACTCAGACATTTGAATACCAGTGTTACTCTGTGAATTAACGTCATACTCACTTTACATTTACATCACAGAAAGACCCCAGGTCAGATTTTAACATCTCTATTTCCCTGCATCGAGCTGTCTCATATTTTAATATGTTCAGAAAGTCACCGTGTTAGCACCAGTAGCTAATATCTGAGGTAGTACTTTGCAGTACTGCAGTACTACATTGCACCCTTTCACTCTCAGGAGGTGGATAAAACATCTGAGTACAAGTCTGAGAGTCCCTGAGATGATATTTAAATCACCACTATTCCAGCTCGAGTCACCACGGCCCCGGCTAAGTCACCCAGGACATCCCATAATCTAAAGAGCATCACAGAGACGATCACAGTATCCCCGAGCCCCTCAGGACGTGTCGTGGAGATCATGTCACTCAGACTGTATCCATGTCCCAGATGAAACACCTGTCCTAGTCAGGTCACGATCGAGTCAAAGATTTAGAACTGATCCCACGGGATACCTAGAAACCTAGAAAAGGTCGTGAAGGGTCACCGTGTCCGACTCACCCAGAACTGAGGTCAGTCAACAGAATCATAAAACATGTCTGCGTCACTCCGTAGTGTCACCGAGTCACCCCCAACGTCCGAAGCAGACATGAACCCTAACCCAGACCTGAGCTGAAGCTCGAGTCAGAGTCAGAGTCACGAAGTTCACGTCACAAAGATCATGTCTGAGTTATGAAGGTGAAGTCTGAAGACTCCACAAACACAAAGTCAGACTCACAAAGGTCAGGTCTGAATTACAGAGGTCACTCTGACATGACCTTCATGACTCTAAGGTCATATCTGACCAGGTTGACTCTGAGTCCCAGATTAATTCACTAACGTCTCAGACACCCAGCTTGTGTCTGAGCTGCTTTAGTTGTACAGTGTAACAACAACCAGAAAAGAAAAAGACCTGTTGGTTATTGTCAATCACAAACTAAGAACTCTTAGAAACTTAATTTTAAAGTTTAACACAGAGAGTTTTCGTTTTTAGGGGTCAGTGATTCATGTCTGCTCGTTCCAAGGAAGTAGAAAAAGTTTAAATAAGAAAAGTGAACATGATACTGGTGGATTATGTGCTGAACAATAAAGTGGTAACTCTGTCGTGTCTCTCTCCAGATCCAGTCTGGATAGAGAAAGTGGCTCAACCCAGACTCTGGGGACGGCGTCCCCGCCCTCCCCTTTCTCTCTCTCTTTCTGGGCGGAGGTCGGTTGATCTCACTCCTGCTGGAAGCTGTAACCTCTGATCTCACAGCTTTTCATTTTCTCCAGCTTCTCTGCTTTATATTATGTAAAGGAGAACTGTGACCTTTGACCTTTGCAGTGGTGGCATAAACATCTAGATCCTTGAAACACGACTCCGGTTCTACTCTGCATTTTTCTTATAATCCACAAACCTCTCAAACCAAGAAGGTGTGAATCTGTCTCTTAAAACCTGGACCTGGAGCTCCAGGTTCATCTCTAGCTGGATTAAACATGAGGTGACGGTAGTTTATCTTTATAGGAACCTGTTTGTCTCTTTTTGTGTCTTTTATTGCTCGTTTTTTAATTACGACTGCGTCTGTGTATCAGTTGGTAGAACAGTCGGCGGCTCGACTCCTGTTTCCTTCTGGCCCCGTGTCAAAAAGCCACAAGAGACACAAAGAGATAGAAGTAGATAGTAACGAATCTACAACACCGAGAATATTAACCAGAGAAACTGAAGCAAAAACGGTTCAAGTGTTGTAACGACGTCCTTTTGTAATTTAGATGTAGTTGGAAAAAAAGGAAGCTTTCAGAGAAAGAAGTCATTGTGGTTCATGTTGAAATAAAGCAACCAATTCCAAAAAAGTGCTCGAGACACTAGTTTGAAGCGGGCGTTCATAAAAACAGAAACTAAACTTCAACTTGTTCTTTATCAGTTTGATCTGAACTAATTAACATTACGTTTTAAGATTGACGGTACAAATTTGTCAAAACACAACAAACACAAACACTTTTCAATGTAGAAATAAATTTCTTTTGACAAAAATAACAAATGACTAAACTGCAAAACCTTTTTAAAATATTAACACTGAAACTAAATCATAATCAGGAGCTAAAATTAAGAACCGGAAGAAAACAGTCACCAGTTGAGACATTTACACGTGCATTCATCTGAATCCACAAATGAACTAGTAAAATAATACATTCAGAACAGTACTGAAGTCAAAAGCTCAATTATCATTTCTTCTATCAATATGATGAGGTGGCAGCTGTAGATACTTTAGAAACGGATGTTTTATCTGTTAAATAACTTCACACTCACACAGGAGCAGCAGCTGATAGACGCTTCCGCAGGCTCAGTTACTTTCTTAGATTAAAGCCTGATCACAAAGGCGAGTGACGGGTCCTCGGACGACATGACATTTCTGAGCATTAACATGTGGAAGACTCCACCGGGCTCACAGCAGGTCGGGCAGGTGGGACGACGCTGTGTAGCGGTACTGTAATGTGGTACTGGATGGTGGTGGAGCAGTACAAAATCATGAGCGGTACATGAAGTACTTTTCTTACAGGAAGTAAAATGAATATTATCACTCGCGGTTTGGTTCTATTGGACAAATATTGAGCTTTTTTCTGAACTTTCAAACTGTAACTAGTATAAATAGTTATTTTAGGGATGTAACAGTTCAGAAACTGAGACCAAAACCACGACACACACATTTGTGGTCTCCTGTTGCGGAGCTGTCACCCAGAACTGTGATACGACCCCCCCACCCCCACTCAACCTGCTGGAGGGAATGTATTTAGCGTCTTTATAGTATCTTCTAGACTCTTTGCTTATGTGTTGCTCATAGACACAGACGTGTCATCTTCTGAGCAGACGTGCTGCTGTAGTGTTCGTAGTACGTGTCTTTCTTGTTAAGTTGTTTCAGGACCTTTTAACACTTCAACACCCGCCTGTGTGTGTGGTTTCAACACATACGGTCCAATAATACACAACGATTCCTTTAAAAGCTTCTCAGAAGGAAAGTATGTTGGTGTTACTTAACTAACCTGTGTAGAACAGAAATGAATGTCGAGCTGCGACTGATAATTCTTCACACTCATCAGCTCATCTTCAAATGATTCGTAGGTTTGTCTACGAGATATCAAAGATGCTGCAGTGGAGCACGCCTGCCAGGGTGTGGCTTTTAAAATGACTGTAAATACGAGTTGACTGATAAAATGGCTGCAGCTGACCAATTAGTTGACTAATTGTTTCAGTTTTAATGTGCACGCTGTGAAGCAGCTTCCTGTAACGACCACAAGATGCTGCTGTGATTAAAGTGTAACTAATGAATGGAAGGGAAAAACGCTGAGGCCGGTCAGTCACATCTCCTGGTGACATCAATGACATCTGCAAACTTCTCAACAGTCCAAACAGACCCAGCGTCCTGCTTCATGAGGGATTTTCAGCTGGAACTGTGCAGTGAAAGCAGCAGGTCTGTAAACGCAGCTGTGAGGGGAACAGAGCTCTGCCAGCGTCAGACTGTGAGAGGAAGAAACGCGCTCAGAAAAGAGGAAGAAGAATCGAGATCAGTAACATGCAGCAAGCTGAAGATGACCGAAACACATTCATTGTGTAAAAGCTGCCTTCCCCTAAATGTGTGTGTGAAGTTAAAGTGTGAATCTGTACGTTTGCTATTTTAATACCAGTTAATCATTAGCATAAGAAGTTATATTTAACTGTGAGCATGAGAAGATTTACATGAATGATCACAAAGACAATTAAGGTGGAGCAGTCACAAAGAAATGTTCACCTTAATAGGGTGACGTGGGGCATGGGCCCCCAAAGGTCAGAAGGTGGCAGTTACGGACTGAAAACAGGGCAACGGGCTACAGACAAAAACTCTAGTAGTTAACTAGAAAACAACCACAGAGCCTCAGACAACAGACTCCAAACTACTTCAGTGTTCAAAACAACCACAAAAAGACTCAAAACTCTGGAACAGTGAGTTCGAACGAACTCAAAGAGACTCAGCAAAGACACGACGAGGTGCAAAACGAGGCCACGAGACACAAAAAGATTCTGGGTCCACAGAAAGTCTGCATATTTTAAAATATCTGTGTCAACCCTCTACTAAACACTGGTTTGCTCTGTAGTGGGCAGTAAAGTGAGATTTTAAATGTCTCTGACTTTTGTTTCAAACGTAAATCTCTCACTGATGAAAACCACCTGTTCATGAGAATTCACCATATAAAGCTTCTTCTTTCTTTGTCTGTGGGAAAGTTTCATTCATAAAAATGTGAAACAATAGTAAAAAGAAGAATTCAGCAGAGCGCTGCTGTCAGAAATCAGCTAAGAACAGAGTCCGTCGTCGTGTTAGAGACGTAATAGTCCGTGTGTGGTGTATGATCAGCAGCTGTACTGACAGAAATTAAGAGGGACGTTAGTGGAGCTGTCAGGACAGAGGACGGTGCTGGACCTTCCTTCAGACTCACTACTGAAAGAACAAGTCAGTTCAAACGACTGGATCTCGTGTGAGGCCTTTTATCTTTGTCAGGGAAGTCGGCTGAAATGAAATGTAAATTTAGATCATCTTTGGTAACTGTACCACTGAAGAGACACAGACAGCCTGGTGCCTCTTTCACGGTCTCTGGTCATTTATATCAGGTTACAGGAACTGACAAACGAGGCAGGTTTCGAATTGTCAGCATGTCTGAATTCTTTTTCTGTGCTTTTATTTTATCGTGGTGGTTTAGGAAGAGTCTTCTGACCCACAGAGGAACTGAATCCTCCTGCAGCTGGACCTCAGATGGGAGAATCTAAAATTGGAGTAACAGGCTTTACAGAATATTTTTACATCTGTGTGAAAAAAACCATGTGAGAAAAGAGACACCTGCTAAATGACTGTCAGTGACAAAAAGAAAAGCTGATACCAAACCAGGACCAAAACCAAGACTGAAACACCAGAGAATACTCAAACAAAGCAGGGCTGACAGTCAAGACAACATAGGACCACGTTGTAGCTAAAACACCAACCAGGACTAAAACATCAAACTGTGTTGGGTCAAGATCAAACAGAAATAATGGAGGAAAATTGGGACTGATGAACAGAACCAGAGAGCAGATACCAAACGTTAAAAGGGGCTCAGGACACAAATACAAGCAGCCAGATGATCAGGCAGAAACAAACCAACAGTTTATTGAACAGGAAAACCCTGACTGCACACAACACACAGAGAGAACAATAGGTCAAAGTTAGAGCAGGAAGTGGTCTGTAAACTGCGACGGGTGTGTACTACAGACTCGCTGGGTCATAATCTAACTATTCACCTTCGTTTTCTCTTCCAAAAATGAGAAGTCACCTTGTTCCCAAATCTCTACTTACTGTATTTACAGTCATATTATTATTGACAAAGTCAAACTGGGTGAACACGACAAGCTGAGTCTTCTACAGTTACCGTACGAGTGCAACACCCTTCACCCTAATAAACAGTCACAGGCCAAGAGGAACTGGTCTATGTTGAAACCGAAACAGGAAGGGTTTGTCCGTCGCTCTGTTCATCCAACAGCAGTATGAAGGGAAAGTGTCCATGAAGTCAGTCTGACCGGCAGGTTTCTACCAATACAAGTAATTTAAATTTAAAAAACTGATGGAACCATAACCACACAATCCTGGTTTTCACCTGGCTAATGGTTGACTGGACTAAAACAACCGAGAACATCAGGCCGAACCTGGACTAAAACAACCGAGAACATCAGGCCAAACTAAACCTGGACTAAAACAACCGAGAACATCAGGCCAAACTAAACCTGGACTAAAACAACCAAGAACATCAGGCCGAACCTGGACTAAAACAACCGAGAACATCAGGCCGAACCTGGACTAAAACAACCGAGAACATCAGGCCAAACTAAACCTGGACTAAAACAACCGAGAACATCAGGCCAAACTAAACCTGGACTAAAACAACCGAGAACATCAGGCCAAACCTGGACTAAAACAACCGAGAACATCAGGCCGAACTAAATTACCACAAAATATGGGAACAAACAAGACTAAAATTAGTCATATTTTATGTGCAGTT
The DNA here is from genome assembly GCF_900324465.2 of Anabas testudineus. Lineage (NCBI taxonomy): Eukaryota > Metazoa > Chordata > Actinopteri > Anabantiformes > Anabantidae > Anabas > Anabas testudineus. Next base: position 22,188,466 of record NC_046619.1, read on the forward strand.
TGACATGTAAATTATTGACCACATCAGCACTATCTTGGCAATCAGAGATACATCAGACTCTCTAACTTCCTTTCTCATTCTGGGAAGACTGATAGTGGCCAAAATGTCTGATTCACATCTGAACATGTGCATCTGCTGACTCTGTGTGATGTCATCTTGCCTGTAGAATTAGAGGACACAATTAGTGAGTCTAGTTTGCCTATGATCACATTTATTGGACAGTCAATCAGATCACTACAAAGAAACACACAATGATCCCAAAGACAATCAAAACAACCACAAAGTCAGGCAAAAAGACTACAACTAGATACAAATGACCAAGAAGAAACGACCACAACAAGGATCAAAACAACAACAAGACACAAAAAGGGCGGCAGTAGATCAGGTGGTAGACCAGTTGCCTACAGACCCCAGGGTCAGGGGTTCGATTCCCAGTTCCTCCTGGCTACTAGCTGAGGTGTCCTTGGATAAGACACCGAAACCCCGTAATAGCGCCGACTCAGTCTGGCAGCTGTCCAAAACGAATTTCCCCAAGGGGATGAATAAAGTATACATTATTATTATTATTATTATTATTAAAATTACCTTCAACAGGAGACAAAGGCACAAAATGGCACCCAATAGTCAAAAAAACAACCACAAAGAGACACAAACACCATCAAATACGTGAGATACAACATAACAAAAGGACACAAAATGCCAGAAAAAAAAAGATGCAAAACAACAACAAAGATTCAAGATTCAACTACAAAGACAGGACGAAGGCAACAGAAAGAAAGAAAAAAGAAATGCAAAGCTACAAAGTCAAATAAAAAAGTCACACAAAAATCAGTACAACAGGCAACAACAAAGATTCAAAACTATAAAGAAGGGACACAAAGTGGCAAGAGCCACAAAAAGACTGCAAAGACACAAAGACACAAAAAGATTGCGAAGATACACAAAGACACAATGAGACTGCGAAGATACACAAAGACACAAAAAGACTGCAAAGACACACAAAGACACAATGAGACTACAAAGACACAAAAAGACTGCAAAGACACAATGAGACTGCAAAGATACACAAAGACACAATGAGACTACAAAGACACAAAAAGACTGCAAAGACACAATGAGACTGCAAAGATACACAAAGACACAATGAGACTGCAAAGATACATAAAGACATAAAAAGACTGCAAAGACACACAAAGACACAATGAGACTGCAAAGACACAAAAAGACTGCAAAGACACAATGAGACTGCAAAGACACACAAAGACACAATGAGACTACAAAGACACAAAAAGACTGCAAAGACACACAAAGACACAAAAAGACTGCAAAGACACAATGAGACTGCAAAGATACACAAAGACACAATGAGACTACAAAGACACAAAAAGACTGCAAAGACACAATGAGACTGCAAAGATACACAAAGACACAATGAGACTACAAAGACACAAAAAGACTGCAAAGACACAATGAGACTGCAAAGATACACAAAGACACAATGAGACTGCAAAGATACATAAAGACACAAAAAGACTGCAAAGACACACAAAGACACAATGAGACTGCAAAGACACACAAAGACACAAAAAGACTGCAAAGACACACAAAGACACAATGAGACTGCAAAGACACACAAAGAGACACAAGCCTCAAAGAGACAAATACATTAAATAACAACAAAGGGACAAGTAACAACAGCAAAGACACAAATCAACAGACTCAAAACTACATCAGAGACTCAATCCACCCACAAAGATGCACTAAATGGCACAAAGGGACTGAACTTTAGTAAATAAACTGTCTACGATGAACAGTGTTAAACTTTATTCCACTACTCTCCTCTGCTAACACATCATTTACTGTGTTTCATAAAATTCCTGAAATTTTCTCTGTGAAACTTTCTGTAAAGTTTTTTTCTGTATTTTAAAGTAAAAACTGTTACTTGTATATCTTATAGAGTATATTTCAATGTACTACAACCCTCCATTTTACAGTATTCTAATATTTACTTCATCGGGGCCCTGCAGTATTTTATGATGTACTTCAAGTCTCCTTTTGACTTTCTTACATTTACCCAGCAGTTGTGGTGGGTATATATGTAGTACTTGTACTGCAGTACTCATGTAATCCTCTAATATGTACTTCAACTTGGGGCCTGGAGATAAAAGTCACATATAAATAAACATTAAGTTGTTTTCTTTGGAATAATTTGACAGAATTGTTCTAGTACCAATAATATTCATAAAGTACTACTTCAACTTAAACTCTACTCTCTTATAACAAAGTATTACTGCGATATTCCCCGTTTTCATACTTCCACCTCAGTACTGTTAGTTCTTTACTTGTAGTACTACAGATACTGTGTACTACTACTATTCCATTCCAACTCTGAAGTTGAAACACTGGGAGTGGTCCTTCTCCATCTCCAGTTTCCTGCAGCAGCGTCAACACAAGAACAAACAGCTGATCGATCAGCTGGAGAACCGATCGATCAGCTGACCGGAATCGAACGCGGGATCGATACCGCGCTAAAAGTTTGGACTCGGACAAAACCAACAAGACCCGATCAGAGCCGCTGGTCCCGGAGCTCCGGGCGGGGGGGGGGGGGGGCAGCACACACTCACCGGTTCTCAGTCCTCCTCCCCGGTCACAGGCTCCGCTCGTCCCGCTCCGTGTGTAGGTGTGTCGCTGAGTGCGGGAGGGGCAGCGGATATCTATCTCGGTGTGAGGCGGGCGGGTGGAGCTAACGGGGAGGAGGAAGTGTGAGAGGAGAGAGAGGAAGTGGTGGAGCGAGTTTGAGGAAGTGTGTGTGTGTGTGTGTGTGTGTGTGTGTGTGTGTGTGTGTGTGTGTGTGTGTGTGTGTGTGTGTGTGTGTGTGTGTGTGCGCAGGCTGTCATATACTTGTGTGGACACCTCACTGTTGAATTCATGTCGCTGTGAGGACATCTGACCTCGTCCTCACCTGCAGGGCTCCAGGTGAGCATGGGGGTGTGGATCAGAGTGGGGGGGCGACGGGTGTCCTCACAGCCACAGTGAGACCCGTGTTGTGTGTGTGTGTGTGTGTGTGTGTGGAGGTAACTCTGGTCGGTTCAAGTTGAGAAACATTTAGTTTCATGAAGTGAGTCAGAGAACCAATCAGAAGTCAGTATGGAACTAAAGCCCTCCCACCACATGGTGATTGACAGGTCTCCTGACAAACTGAATCAGGAGAAATGTTTAAAATAAGACTGAATTAAACTTCTAAACTTTAAATGTTCTAATATGAAATAACAGGAACACAGAGATTATGAGACTGTGGCAGAACGTCTATACTCTATATTTCTATATTTCTATATATTCTATATTTCTATATTTCTATATTTCTATATTTCTATATATTCTATATTTCTATATTTCTATATATTCTGATTATGTTTTCTTTTTTGTCTTTTTGTCTCTGTTTGATCTTTAATTGACTTTCCAACTAATTGTTTGTGTCTTTTTACACCTGTAGAAACCTGCAGTCCTGAACCTGCAGTCCTGAACCTGCAGTCCAGAACCTGCAGTCCTGAACCTGCAGTCCTGAACCTGCAGTCCTGAACCTCCAGTCCTGAACCTCCAGTCCTGAACCTGCAGTCCTGAACCTCCAGTCCTGAACCTCCAGTCCTGAACCTGCAGTCCTGAACCTCCAGTCCTGAACCTCCAGTCCTGAGCCTGCAGTCCAGAACCTCCAGTCCTGAACCTGCAGTCCAGTCCAGGTTCTGACCCTCAGCTGAGTTTTACCTGCACCTCGTGTCTCTGACCGCAGGGGGGCGCTATCACCCCGCTGCCTGTGCTGCCTTCTAGTGCTGTGGGAAATTAGACAAACAGGAAGTTTGACTCCATCATGTCGACGACAGTTGAAGCATTAAAACAGCAGCATGTTAAAGGAAGAGGACAGAAAGACTTTCACCTTTTGCCTTTCTTTAAAAAAAGTAAACTCACTTTGTAAGAAAGGGAAACACGGACATCAGATCTATTTCTTATTATTTAAATATTTATGTTACAATAATGTATGTTTGTGTGATTTTTGCTTTACAGAATTGTTTTGTCAAAAAACTTTATCAAACAGTAGATAAATAGATAATCTAATAAAGGTTTGAGCCTGGAGGCACCAGGAGAACGCTCTACAAAAAGATCTAACAGACATAAAATAAAAAGGACAAAAACAACAGGAGAAAAATAGTCTCGGATTAATTGCATGTATTAATTAACGCAGTAGAAACTGAAATACAACGATTAACTATGAGATTTTATCTATGTAACTCTGAATTCAGACCCTGTTGCGGGTCCATGAACGCAGCACAGGCGGGTCCCTTCATGTGTTTCTGTCTTTTTTTTTTTTTTTGTTCAGTTTTTAGTTTTAGTCTCAGACTGAGGACGGAGCCGCTCGATCTTCGCCCCGGATCGATCACTGGGATCGATCAGTGATCAGATCTCTTCAGATCGATGGATGAGCAGCAGCCGCACAGGTGAGAGACGCATTCACGGAGTCAGGTTTTTGTTTCAAGCTGCGACTCGAAGCTGCGACTTTTCTGCAGCAGTGAAGCTCGTTTTCCGCCGCAGAGATGTCGGTGTGAAGCGGAGCAGCTGTTTGACCCCTGACCTCTGACCTCCGGGAAGAAAAGTTTTAAACTTAAAAACGGAAACACTCCGGTAGATTAGAAGTAGGTTTCCTGAGGCTGGGGTCACACTGATCAACAGGTGATCGCTGGATTAGTGATCGGGGTCACCTGCAGCGACAGGTGAGGGTGTTTCTGTGCTTTATCGACAGGTTAAACGTTTCTGAGTTGATTTTCCAACAGAGGACCGTGAACGCCTCATCATTTATCATCATTTAATGTGATAAATCATAACTTCAGCCCTTCGAACAGACAGAAAGAAACTAAATTCAACTTTTTGTGTATTTTTAATTTGGGTTTATCATCAATGTTCTGGCCTCAATGAGCGTTAATGTTTACTTAAAGTCAAAAAACCAACTCTGTGCTGTAGCTCAATGCTAACACTCTATGGGATTTATAATTAGGATGCTAACCGACTTTAGCATCGTGAATGTGGGAATATTTGCAGTAGCAGCAGCTTAAAGAGTCACGCTGTCGTGTTTTTGTCATTTTGATGATTGAGGCCACTTTGTCCTTTTGTATCTTCTTCTCTCATGATCTCCACTTTTAGAAGTTTAATTGTCATTTGTACTTCTCCTTCACATTCAGGTGCAGGTCCTAGTTTCTTTTTGACATTTTATTATTTCGTTGCTTTAAAACAGGAGGACAGTTGAAGTAAAGACGCTGATGTTCAGAGGAAACAGATAAAATGATAATTAACTTCACGGTGCTGAACATTATACAAACCAGATGACAGTGGAGACGTTGTCCACGATGAGATGATAGAGAAACTGAAATTTATGTGAATACAGAAATTCAGACAAGACTGATTCTAGAGAAGCCACAGGTTTTCCAGTCTGCACCGAGTTGAAGTTCAGGTCTCAGGTGTTGATTTGATGGTTTCAGTGGTGTGAAACCGAATCACTGGACCCTGCATCCTGTGTGTGTGATGCTGAGATGGAGCATGAGGAGTTCAGCAGTTTGTGGTCTGACCTGATGAATGAGGACCTGTTTGAACTGTTTCAGTATTTGGACAGTTCATTTTGTTCTTCAGGTTTCAGTAGAGTTGAAGTGAATGAATTGAGAACGTTGGCGGAGTCAGAGTTCGATCAATGGACCAAAACAGATCAGCGTCAGATCAACGTGAGCAGGAGGCCGGATCAAAACGTGTAGTGTCTCTTTAAATGAAGGAAGAATCCGTGTTGGCCGCTTCAGTGTGAACCAGCAGGACAGATAAACATCTCAGTAACTCTCCATCATCCTGAGTGCTTAGATTAAAGCCAAACAGCATTTAAGGGACTCAGGATCATGGTTGGTCCACTTCCTGGTGCCTCTCACTGTTTAATGAGATGGAGTTACACACATTTACTAACCACCAAACAGGGCTGCAGCTCGAAAAGTGTGGTTGTGGTTTTCTGTGTTCACTGTGGAGTCGTGTTGATGAGCAGGCAGCATCGAGTCAGTGTCTGCTTTAGCCTCAAACTGTGTCGTCATCACCAAACGGGGACGAGGTGACGAGCAGATCATCATCAAAGAACACGCCCCCACGTCAGAGATAAGATATAAGAGATGAACCAGTAAAACCAGTCTGCTGTGTGGAAACCAGTCTCATGTTTGTTCGATAACGTTACAGCTGGTTTATAAGGAAGAGGACAGCCCTTTAGATAAACCACTCACAGTTGGTTTTAGTTGATCTGATATTTGTTCACCTGTCAAGTTTAGTTTAATACTCAGAGTGGTGTGTTCAGGATCTGTGGAGGTATTAATCACATCTATTTCACATAATCTCCACTCGTTATATTATCATGGTCACATTTCACATTAATGTAGCGTCAGCATCAGATTCAGACTGAAAAGTGCTGCAGTCAGTCAACTTGAACCAACAAACAGTTAAAGAAGGGTTTTCAGATTCTCCCTGTGGGAACCACAGAGCGACACCGACGATGGCACTGATCCAAAGACGGTGTTAAAAATAAAAAAAAGGACAGATGCAAAAGGTCATTCATGTTCTACTGAATCACTTCATTTCAGTGTTGGATGGTGTGAGACCGTCTGCTACAGTTTCGTATTATCATTTATATAATTATACAAAAAGTAGAAGTAGTTATTAGAAGTACTTCTACTTCGTAGTAGTACTTCTAATCAATGTCACTGGTGAAGCTGGTGGTGGCAGCGTCATGCTGCAGGGCTGCATCTCAGGAGCAGGGAGACTGGTTCGAGTTGAGGAAAGGATCCTGTGCTGAACTCACCTGTGATTAAAGCACATATCTAACCAGCCAATCACGTGGCAGCAGCTCAGGTGTGAGACCTTGATTCAGTGAGTCACATGATGTTTGAACTGACGACTGCTTCTCTCTCCACAGACATGAGGCGTGTGTGTGTGTGGCTGTTGTGTGTGTGCGTCTGGGCCCACCTGGACCACCATCACCTGGTTTCCAACAGCAACACAGCCACAGGTAAGAGACACTGTGTCGCTTCACAGCAGCTGCAGATGATACTTGTTCAGTTTTAGAAAGTAAATATGAAACTATCAAGATACAGTCAAGTCCCAGTTGGAGTATTAGTGGGTGGTGGAGCACCGTGTTTGTCTCCTTGTGAGGTCATTTCAGTTGGTTTCCAGACATCTTGAGTCTCTTCGTGGTCCTTTATCATCTGTAGCTGCCTCTTTCTGCCTCTTGCTGCGAGTTGGACTCTTTGTAAAACTCCTCTGTCGTCGTATCAGCGTTGTGCAGTGGCGACAGCGTGGGAGCTAGCCGTTAGCTGCTCACCACAGTTTCCTGGAGGCAACAAGTTGTTGATGCCACAGGAAGCTCGGCGACAGAAATAGAATTGTTTCTTTTTTGGAGAAGATGACACTTCTCAGTTCAGCCCACTTATCTTCATCGTGGACAGGAAGCAGAGATGAGCACGAACTCCTCCTTCAGGTTGAGAAACCGAGTCTATAAAGACCTGAGAGCTGTGAAGCTGCTGTCTCAGGAGAGGAAACTGTAAAGAGCGTGATGGGAAGTGACGTTTTTCTCTGGGCTGATGTTCAGTGTGTGACTGCAGCTCGACTTCCCTCCTGTTTGTTTCTCCGTGTATTTTTGTCCTCACAGCTGCTGATCTTAATCCTCCGACTAAACTCGGACTTGTATCAGAGACTCCGTCCTCGCGCGTCTCTTCACCTCCTGCTCTGTGATGTTGTCGCTGTCACACTGGATCAGTTCAGCTGGATTCATGCAGGGATCAAGAGATTAAAGCAGTCTGGGTGTAAACATGTTCTGCTACACTTTTTAATTTGTAGCTCAGTGTCAGGTTTCACCCAGCGACAGCTGGACGTATCGTACGACTGCAGCCTGACCGACCGACCCCCCAGCACCAGAGTCCGAACATGATCATCAGTATTTAGGGCTGTTGGATGATGACAACAGTGACAGTGACAAATTGGCCACAGACTCTGCTGCTGCTGTTCCTGTTTTCTCGGCACGTCACTGCATTTGTGCAGTTTCTGAACATTTAGACAAGTTTAAAGTTTGAAGTTGTTGGTGTTTTTACGTTAAGCAGAGTTCACGTGTCAGGTTCAGGTGGTCCAGCTGGTCTCAGACGGACGGAGAAAACATCTGCAAACAGGATCTGTTATTTCTGTAGAGCAGGGATTCAGGTCAGTGACTAAACACGACCATGGTTCATTGGGGTTTTAGTGTTTTCAAGCAGCACAGTCGGTTTAGGGCAGCACCGACAAACCCAGCATGGGAAATACATCAGAGGACCAGAAACCTGCTCCTGCAGTTCCTGAGAAGTATTAAACACACTCTGTGCTGTGCGATCATGCAGAAACTCTCAGGCTGAAATGACCAAATGTAGTCATGAAGTTCTGTTTGAGCTGCTCCGTTACCATGACGCCCGCAGCTGCAGCAGATGAGTGAACTGATGGATGGTCGTGGATGCTATCGGCTAGCTGAGGCTAACAGAGCAGCCACCATCAGCTCCAACCAGACAATAAACAGGTGTTAAAACTATGTCTGATGTTCACTCAGAATAAACCGGAGGAAACAGAGGCTGCAGAACTTCCCTGAGAATCTTCAGGTTTTAAAGTTTACTTCCGTGTCGCAGTAATTCAGTGATGTTCAGTCTCTACAGCCACGACTGCTCAACAGGAGCTGAAAACAGATCATTCAGCTCGATGACATGTGAATAAAAACAGCCGTGCTCACGTTACAGCAGCCCTTCATGAGCTTTACAGGGTTTATTTCAAACCTAACATTGAGGTCATACTCAGGTCTCAGCTGATCTTTACACACTGTAGCTTCTCTATCATCAATCTCCTTCATCGTCTTTTCGGCATTAATTATTTATAACTTCCAACTTTTAACCATTTAACAAACTACATCTGGACGTATTCAGACCACCAGTTTACTGCATTGTAAATTTAATGTACTGTTGTTAAGTGTTCAGTGGAGCTTTGACTAGATTCAAAAAACAATGAATCAGAACAAAGTGAGGAATTAAAGAACAGCTGAACACAAACGTTTAGTTCATTCATGCTGCAGCCGACAGGAGTTGGAACTTAAACACATTGTAAATCCCAGAGGGACAAATCTCAGACTGAACACACACTTCCTCTGAATTCAGTCTTATTGTCTTATTTGACCTTGTAAAGTGGTTTAATTCTACGTGTTTCGTGTGATTTTCAGTAAAAACCTTTTCTCAGCTGCTCTCGACCTGATTTCTTCGTAAAGTTACTGTTAATAAAATCACTCGATGTGTTTCATTGATGAATCAACAAGTTAAAGTCAAACATGACGTCTCATGATCAAATTATTCACTGAACCCAAAGATGAGTTGATTTGATTTCGGTGGTCAAAGGTCAAAGTTCATGCATGTCCTGTTCTCATCAACACTTTACATCTGGCACAAACATCGACCTGGACTCTGATCAGCTCCAGTTTGCAGAGCAGCTGTTTTACTGTGAGACTGAAGAAACCTTAAGAACAGGAAGGTTCTGCAGCCACTTCTGGAGAACACTAACCAACAGAGACCTTCTCGCACCCTGATGTGATCCTGAACCAAAGCATCATTGGATTTTAGTGTCTCTGTCGAACTCCTCCCAGTGAAGACGTCACCTCCTCCGTCTCTGGAGTTCAGAGAAGCAGAAACTCGGTGTCGGCCACAGATGATGGATGTTTACTCGTCCTGTTGCTGTTTTTGGCTCCGACAGAAACAGAAGCTGCACTCAGCTCCAACATGTTTCTGCAGCGGAACCTTATTTAAATGCTTGTTCAAAGTTCCTCTGTGTTGTGGGTTGTGTTTGTCTCTGAATTCTGAACATGCTCAGAAAGTTTTAGTCACTCATAAATTATATTGTGTTATATGTTCAATGTGAGGACGTCTTTTCATACTGATGATGTAGTAGTGGTACAGTTCTTCCTGTGTTGCAGACCTGTGTGTGATCGACCCGCCGCTCTGTCAGGATGAGAACTCCCTGCTGAGCTTCGAGTCGATCTGCAGCATCCACAAAATGATGGACGACGACGCCGACGGCACAGTGGACATAACGGAGACGGACGAGGTGAGACGGAGACACACGACATGAAGTCTTTTATTTGAACTAATAACATTAATGATAGTAATTCACCCCCCACACCCCCGTCCCCAGTTTATCAGAGAGGATCTGAAGTATAACGACCCCAAAGCCAAACACAGAAGCTTCCACCGAGCCGACATGCACATCAGCGTGGAGGACATGTGGAACACCTGGAAGAGCTCCGAAGGTGAAGGTGGGGGGGGTGTACAATAACCCATGCTAATGCTAATGCTAAAGAGTGTTTCGGATTCCTGCAAATTCCATAAAATATCTTGGAAAATGACATTTCCTCTCTTCTTGTTGTAAGCGAACACTGCGTAGTGTTAGAGAGCTCTAATGTGAGGCGTTCGGGGACAGCACAGAGTGTAGATTATATTGTGTTTGATAAGTTGTGGTGATCACAAGAAATCCAGTCTGCAGTTATGTTGTAAACACAGAAAATACAACTGATCAAAGTGCTGAGTACCTGGGCTGAGGTCTCCTCACCTCACGTCTTACTGAACCAAATTAGATTCTAAAAACCACAAATTTAAGGTTGACGTTGCTTTTGAAACGTCTCTGATTTCATCTGCTGCTTTGGAAGAGGATGAAAAGAAAACAGGAAGGCAAGAAGGGAACAAAGAAATGAAGCAGCAGGGGGGCCTGAAAAGGAGAATCATACTCTGCAGTTTCATTGTAAAAATAAAATCCTATTTTTGGATCCACTTCATATTTCAGCTTAGTTCGTCGGTGATGATGTAAAAAAAACTACAAACACGTGAAAAAAGTTTATTTTTAGAAAAACGGCACAAAATGTACCAGCAGAAAAAAAACGACGATGTACTTCAGAGTACACAGAGGAGGTATTTAGTTACTGTGTGTGTGTTTTCAGTGTATAACTGGACGGAGCAGCAGGTGGAGGACTGGCTGCTCGTCAGCGTGGAGCTTCCTCAGTACACAGAAACCTTCCGGAAACACCAGCTGAACGGAAAAGCTTTACCCAGGTAACATACACACCTGAACATGGGCCAGTTGGAACTACATTTCCCACAATGCTTTGAGGACATGTTTTTCAGCTCCTTATCATGACTAAACCCAACTCTGACCTTAAACCATGTTGGAACAATCAAAGTTGTATAAAATGTCACAAAAGAGTGAAAGAAATCCTTTTTATAATGTCCCACAAATCCAAATATAATGAACAACAGATAAGTTGTCTCTAGTTGACTTAGTGACCATTTGTTCTGACGTCCATTAGGAACACAGAAACCATCGTAGGTTTTACTGTTGCTCATCAGTAATCGGTGTCTCTCCTCTGGTGCAGGCTGGCGGTGAAGAACACCACGCTGACGCTGACGGTGCTGAAGATTTTAGATAGAAGTCACGCTCAGAAACTGCAGCTCAAAGCCCTGGACATTGTCCTGTTTGGACCACCACCAGGTGTGTGTTTAACGTGTTGACCCCGCTGCGGTGTGTATCCATTATTACTACTGTGCTGTCCGTGTCCCTGTGTGTCCGCAGGCCAACAGAACCAGTGGAAGGATCTGGTTCTGGGTTTGTCCATCCTCATGGCTCTGGGCGGCTGCTGGTTCGCCTACGTCCAAAACAGGAGGTCAAAAGACGACCTGGGGAAGCTGATGAAGGACCTGGAGGGTCTTCAGAGGGCCGAGCAGAGTCTGCTGGACCTGCAGGGGAAGTGAGTCCATTACAGCTGCTGCAGATACAGAGAGACACACACAGAAATCCAAAAGTATATTTAATAATTACATGTAATTAACCTTTAAACTCTGACGGGGCTGCAGGAAATAACTCATCTAGTGTGTGTGTGCGTGTGTGTGCGTGCGTGTGCGTGCATGTGCGTGCGCGTGTGCGTGTGTGTGTGTGTGTGTGTGTGCGCGTGTGTGTGTGCGTGTGCGTGTGTGTGCAGCAGCTTTCGGTCTAACGTCCTTATAAGGACAAAGAATAGAAAGCAGCTCAGTCAGAGAAACACTAAGTGTGTATTTCTGTTCACACTGAGTGACGTCACCTGATACTGATAGTATCGTATAGTAATAAATATACTATAACTGTTACTACTACTTTTACATCTTAGCTCTTTTATCACCTTACACCACTGGTACCAGTAGTAATTCTACTACTACCATTAGTGCTAAGTACTGCAACCACTGCTTATCCTACTGTTCAGAGTTTTACTGTTGTCTTTACTACTGCTACTTCTGTGCCACTAGAGTGTAGAAGTACAGTAGTAAGAGTAGCAGTAAAGTATACACAGTGGCAGTAGTAGTAATAGTAGTATAGTAGTAGTGGTAATGGTAGTAATAGTAGTAATATTACTAATTGTAATAAGTAGTTTAAGTAGTGCTAGAGTATTAACAGTAGTAATATCAACAACAGTAGTACTGGTATTCCTACTCACAATTGTGTGTATTACTACTAATAACAGAAGTAGTGGCAGCAGTGCACTAGTAGTACTACCAGTAGTAAGTAGTATTCAGCTGATACTAGCAGTAGCAGTGGTTGATGATGCGTTCAGGTGTAGGTATGAAGTTGTTCTTTTCCTGTTTGTCAGACTACAGCAGGCTCAGGAGGAGCAGCGCTGTGTTCAGGTGGAGAAGGTGAAGGTGGAGGAGAAGCTGAGGAACGAGATCAACTCGGCCAAACAGGAAGCTCAGCGGCTCCGAGAACTCCGAGAGGGAACCGAGAACGAGAGGAGCCGGCAGAAATACGCAGAGGAGGAGCTGGAGCAGGTCGACAGACACTTCCTGTTGGGGGGCGGGAGACGATAGTCGGTCTCTGAAACTCTACTGAACGTTGTGTGCTGCAGGTCCGCACGGCGCTGAAGAAGGCGGAGCGGGAGCTGGAGTCGCGGGCTCGCTGGGCGCCGCCGGAGGCTCTGCAGAGGTGGCTGCAGCTGACCCACGAGATCGAGGTCCAGTACTACAACATCAAGAAACAGAGCGCGGAGAGGCAGCTGCTGCAGGCCCGGGAGGGGGTGAGGACACATAGTTAAACTAGTCTAACAAACACCAGGTTGTGGACTTGTTCTGGACCATGATCTGGTCCAAGTCGGCAGGTTTTAGCTGCAAAGTGTGAAGCACTTTTGTTATAGTGCGAGTAATGTGATGATGATGATGATGATGACGATGATGATGATGATGATGTTTCAGGCAGAGAAGATCAAGAAGAAGAGGAGTTCTCTGTTCGGGACGTTTCATGTGGCTCACAGCTCCTCGTTGGATGACGTCGACCACAAGATCCTCTCAGCTAAGTAAGTGACCTTCGACCCTGAATGGGTTGAGGTGTAAAGGAGAAATATCCGGGACATGAAGAGGGCGAACAGTTGCTGTGGAACAGTCTTCATCACTTCTTGTTCTGTGACGTAGCGACTAGAGGGATCACAGACCTGGATCAGGCTGCTCCGGTACAGAGGCTAAAGAAGTCACGATTGTCTCCTCTCCCCCTTCGTTCTGCAGCCACCTGTGGCCATGTGACAGAACGATGGTGAAAAGGGGATGGATGGAACAGGGAGGGGGGAGGTGGGATTTTTCTGGTGCTGCAGAGATGAAACCTGCTGCTGAGGACGTGGAGTAGATGTGGTCATTAAAGCGTAGCTGGTCGTTAGTGATGGTCACCGAGAACAGAACTGAAGCTGTGTTTAATGTAGGATGAGTTGGAGATACTTGTAGTACAGTAAAGCACGAGTACTGTACTTCAAACTGTACTTACTAAATGTGCCCCCCGCCCCTCAGACAGGCCCTGGCCGAGGTGACCACGGCACTGCGGGAGAAGCTGCAGCGCTGGCAGCAGATCGAGTCTCTGACCGGTTTCTGTCTGGTCAATAATCCGGGTCTAGGAGCGCTGGCAGCCGCCCTCAACCTGGACCCGTCCTTCATTGGCCTGCGACCTCCGACCCCTCAGCATCTCCTCCTCTCTGATGACCTGGATGATATGGACGAGGACATCCTGTCTCCTGGGACACTGCAGTGTAAGTCTGTGAGAGCCGAGTCATCACGAGTTGTTTTATATCTTTCTTCTCATCAACGCGTTCTGATGATGAAACTACAACACTGTTGTCTAAGAACTGGATCACACACCACCCTGCAGCACTAAAAGTTGATTAATCCGCCACCAGAAGTAGTCCCCTCTGTTGTCCAACAGCTGAGAGTTTTAAAGCTTCACTCAGCTGCAGATGAGGAAGGTTGTCAACACGTCACTGATGTCGTTTTAGGATAAATCTATTAATCTATCTGTGGCACAGAGGAAACGTCTGGACAGTCTGGTCCAGAAGTTTCTGGACAGTCTGGTCCAGAAGTTTGTGCTGCTCTAGCATTTAGATGATTGGCTGCTCAGTGGTTTGGTCTTTTACGAGTCTGTAGATGTGGCGTTTGGAATGAACGGACGTGTGTCAACTCTCGGTAGACGTTGAAGTGATGATAAATAAATAATTCACTGTACAAGTGTCCTTTAAATCCACTGACAGCACCACTGGTCCCTTCAGGGGAACAAGTGGAACAACAGACCTGAGTTCGTCTTCTCTCAGCTCACCTGTCTCCAATCTTGTCTCTGATTGGTCCTCTTTTCTTGGCATCTCTCTCTTGATTGGCTCCCTCCAGATGCAGCGTGGCAGATGGACCGGCGTGTGAGCGACCTTTGGCCTCTGAGCGGCATCGCAGACAACCCGTCACCATGGAAACACTCTGGTTGGCCCCGTCCCTCCTTCGGCCTCCCCCCCCTGTGATTGGTTTATACCTCTGAGTGATCGGCTGCGATATCAATCAGATAAAAATTAAATTACTCAAAACGCTGGAGCTTATTTTTTTAGAATTCACATCCAAACATTTAGTAAATTTAAACAGACGGAAAGAAAAATACTCGAGAGATGTTTGTGCAGTCAAGCATTTTCCAGGAGTTACAGCTTATAAGTTTTAAAATGTGTTAAAAAACATTAAAATATGTCAAATAGAAGGAATTTAGGAAGAAACATTTTTAATTTACATAATTTGAACAGATTTTTAAAATTTTATTAACTGTGTTCTGTTTAAATCTTTACAAAGGTTTGTTCTGGATTTTTAGAAAATCAGTTAAATATTTAAAACATCATTGTGAGTCAGTAAGTGTAGATTATAATTATTTATAGATTATATTTATTTCTTATTATTAACTATGTGTTTACATTTAACAGCTGTGTCTTTTCCTGCAGTCAATGTCAGGAGCTGAGGTGTTTGTGCTTTGTCCTCAGGGAGCAACAGACATTTTACCATAATAGAAATATAATTAACAATGACGGTTTATTTTTACTTAACTTAGTTGTTAATTAATTTTAAATGTGCTTTATTTTTATTTGCTTTAAATAAAAAGAAAACTCACTTTGAGTTCTCAAGTTAAAGACAAAAACCTGAAAAAGGTTTTTGAATAAAAGCAGCTTCTAGTTCTAAATAATGTGTGAATCTGTCAGATCTGTTACGGAGGTATAAACCAACGACGAGGCAGCGTTCACCTGAACATTTGTGACAAGTCAAATTTCAGACACATCATGTTTTAGGACTAGAGAATTAAGCTGCAGACTCAAACGTGCTGCTCCTGACTCGAAAAGGCTTTAAGATGCTACTGTAAAATCAACAACAATTTCTTAAACTTCAAACCACGTCTGTGAACATGATGAGCAGCAGGTGTGCACGTGAACGCCTCCTCACCTGTGCAGCTTCACCCTTTTCTCCAGCTTCGTCCCTCCGTCTGTTCAGATCAGATAAAGCTGGTCTGGTGTTTTCCAGAAGAATTCCCACTCTCCTCCTGAAGACCTGGACGTTTTAACAGTGTTAACAGTTTAACCTGCTCCTCCCTCCTCGTTTCCACATTAACATCCACTTACAGGTCTGCAGTCGTTAACAGCATGAATCAGTTTTTGTTCACAGAGTTGAATGTTTTGATTCCAAAATGGTTCCACAAACCGTGTTTAGAGGGGTGGATGTTGGAATCACATTAATTTGAACTGTGTGAAGAGAAGAGCCACATCTGAAAATGTCTTTTGCTTTCACCTAAAATTATTTGAACCCAAGTTAGTATTTAACTAAAGAAGCTTTACAGAGACTCATTCATTTAAAACATGACTTACACTATGTTCAAAATAAAACCTAATGAGAGCAGCATGAAGCGGCAGCTGCACATTTAGATCCCTCATTTATTTTGTTACAGATTTAATTAATTAATTAATTTTCTGCGGCCACGAAGTCAGACTGATTGATGAAGTAAAACATTATTACCATATGATTCAACATTTCACATTTTCATATTGATACTTATCATCAAATAAGTCTTTCATCCAAAAGTCTTGGATGAAACTAAACTCAATTTTTTTCTTCTGTTCACCCAATAACAAAAGACAGGTTCCTCTTCAAAATAAAATGCTTGTCATTCTGAAGATGCTGCAGCTGAATTTTGCACCTCACTGCATTTTGCCCTTCTTCTCTTGAAGATGTGCTGCTTTGTAAATCTGTCCTTTTCACATGAAACATTTTTAGCATCGTCTTATGTTTGTGTGCCGATCATCTGGTTTTCAGAATAAAACCACCAACTCAGTCTAACCCCTGTGTCTCTCTCTCTCTCTCCCCACAGCTCAGAGTCTGATGCCCCTGCGACAGCGGATTGGAGACCCTACCCTGACGTTCAGCTCTCAGAGGTAGGTTGGAGCCCAAACCCCTCCTCATTTAACCCTACATCAGATCTGCCTCCTCACCTCTCAAACTCCTCTTCCTCCTTTATCCATACTCTCAGGGCACAGCTCATATTTCTGCTCTGCTTTTACAGCCTCCCACCTGTAGGGGGCGCTGTGACTGGACAGACACAGCACTGTCGCAGCTTCGGGCATGTTGCTCTGTACAATTTGTTTCCAGAGATGCAGATGCACTAAAAAGACATAAGACAATAAAATCAGATGACCAGATCACTGAAACATTAAATTTCATCTTGAGCGTTTCAACAGAAACAACGTCCGATTCATTATTTGCTTATTTTCAAATTATGAGAAGGAAAGAGCAAAGTTGTTGTTTGTGGAGTTTACAAGTTTTAGAACTGGTCCTACTTTTAGAGGGTAACAGGAAATAAAGAGTAGTCCTCATTCATGGTTAAGTAGTCAAGATCTAGTTTGAGTGTTCAACATTTCGACTGATGATGTTACAAAGGGACAGAGTTTAGAGTTTGCTGTGTGTTGGTGATTTACAATAGTTAGAATAAAATTTTGAGTTTCAGTTTTGAGAAGGTTGACAGTTCTTGGATTTGTCTGGAGGTGAAGATTTGGAGTTTTAATGGTTTAGATACTGATGATTTATGTGAGGTATTTGCGTGGTTTGCTCTCGTTTTACAAGTTGTCAGGTTTTACGAATACATTTTGATGCAGACGACTTGTTGGTTTATAATTCAAGAATAATTTTGATCCACCAGTATATTTCATGATGCTGTAAGAACAAATTAGTGGTCTACAGATGTTGGATTTTCTTCTTTTTTACTCATTTAGTTTTTAAAAGCTAAAGGAACAATAAAAAAAGCTTTTACCTGCTTTTACATATACAATCCTTGCTATTCTGTTTTCTCACTAGCTGTTGTAGCTGCTAAAAATAGTCTGTAGCATCAATGGGCCCACGGAACCTGCCACGTAGTTCAGTTTGTGTATGAGCTTTGATTGAAATGAACAGTTTAAATCTTAGATTCTAACTTTAATTCCCTTGTCATTTACAGTATCTCTCTCTCTCGCTCTCTCTCAGGGACATCATGAACCGCTCAGACTCTGACTCCTCTCTGCCTATGTCTCAAAGTGAGTCAAGAAACATATATGTCTCCAAACCTTACCCGTCATCCAGAGTCCAAACCCTTCAAGTTCAGGGATCTGGGTTCAGTGCTGGAGGAGGAGGCCTAGAGAAGAGCTCCAGCCTTGGGGAGCTAAGGGGCAGCTCTGCTTCAGTGCTCGCGACCTCCTCTTCCACCCGTTCCCTCTGCATCACGTCCGACATCACCGACAGCCCGATTGCCTTCTCATCCTCCAGCTTTTTGGGAAGTGGCCGCGGGATGGGACCCCAGGTCCCAGTCAGGAGGAGCCCAGTGGAGGAGAACGGGGGTGATGAGACGGAGTCGTCCAGTAGCCGGAGGAGAAGCGCTTTTAATAAGATCTTTAAGAAGAAGCAAGGACGTCACTGAACCTGAGAACCTGCTTCAGATTCCTCTGATCACAGACAAACACGCCTGCTTTCAAATGCTACTCACTAAAGAGGAGATCTTCGTCTTCATCTTCATCATGATGAAAAACATCACTCAGAGGGAACGCAAGTTGTTAATTCTTCTGAACTCACTCATTTGCTTTTATTCAACTTTCTTGCTCAACTGTTTAATCTTCCTGTCAATTAAACTGAGAAAACGCAACTCTGGACTCACTGTGGCACAAAGGACGACAAAGGACGGACCTCCCAATACGCACAGGACAAAGAAAATGATGTTACAGACCAAAGAGGATGACGACGAAGAATAAAAACCACTGAACATGTTGTTGGGAAATCACTTATGTCCATGACAGAAAACATGCCGGCATAAAAGCTCCAGACTGTTCACTGGTTTGATTCCTTCAGCAGCAGATTCTTTCTGAAAAGCCAAACAAAGAACATCCAGCTGGGTTTAAAGGGACGATATCAACATTTTGACCAATAATTCGCGAGTCAGGTGACTTATGTTAATAAGCTCTGTTTGGTCAGATAGACAAAATACAAAAAGGCAGCTTCACCTCTCGAGTTCAAGCCAAAGAAAAGCAGCAGGAAGTGGATCAGTGATCGCGCTCAGCTCTAAAAATTGTTTCCCATTTATGGAACAGGGTGAATTGACTTCCTCCAAAGTTAAGTCTGGTTGAACTCACACTGCTCTCCAACTTCCAGACAATTTCAGGGACGGGTTCCCTGTACCTGTCCGTTAGGAAATAATGCTGTTTACAAGTTATGTTTACAACACGCTGTTCCCCCAGTTCTTGGCCACACAAGGCTAAATTTCACCAGGCAGATTTTGATCTGATGGCAGCTTAGAGGTAAAGACCCACTGAGAGTGATGCAGTTCACCCTCATGCAGGAGCAAAACACATTATAAGCCTTTGTGTGACAGAAGAGTAATGCAAATAACAAGAGTGGTTGAAGGTAGAACATGTTCTGTACTGTATGAAAATGACGCACTGGTGGATCTTAGTGAGGTTTTACCTGCTGTGGATAAAAGTCTGTTGAGGAGAACATCAGTGACGTTTTGCTGATGACTAAGTTACTCACTAGTTTACGAACAGCGACGACAACAAGTGGAAAAGATGTTTCATGATTTTATTCCTCATGCAGTCCAGGTTAGACAGAACTAGGCCGTACAGCGCGTTTCCTGATCGCACCAGAACTCAAAAGTATTTAGTACAGATTTCAACAGCCAGACTCGAAGGTGGCGTGATAAAACAGTGGAAAGCGGCTGTGAAAGAGATAGTCATGAAAATCTCTGAAAGAGAAAAGGTCAAAGTGGAAATGAATGTCAAAGTGTCACTTTCAGAAAGTTACAGAAATGGTCGGGACACAGACCAGCGTGATCCGATGTAGGAACAGTGGAGAATACTGATGACGTAAAGACCACGAAGGTGTGTCCTGGACGTCAGAACAGAGATGGTCACCAGTTTCTGATTTGGAAATTCAGACATTACCATTAAATAACATTTAAAGACAACAATTGTGAAAGGTCCCTTTTAACTGAAATAGTCCCGATCGACGATAAACGAAAGTCGGCAGCCTGAAAAACAAAGACACAGTCGCCGGTCAATCACTGTTACTGAGATAAAAAGAATCGTTCCCAAATCTGTCCCAAATGACACGAACGTGTGATGAGTGCTCTTTGTCTCCTCAAACTAACGACATATCCTGAAGTGAACTATTCAGTAACAAACTGGGACCAGTTGTCTTATAGTAACTTAATATGAACAGTGAACGTTATACATTATAAAGGACGGGATCAAATCATCATCACAGCAGTAAAAGACTGACGATGAATCCAGTTACAGTTTGTCTGTTTGTTAGATCGTCGTCTGTAAATGCTGCTTTTGTTTCATATGTATATATCAGAGGGTGTTTTCTGATTTTATTACATGAGTTTTGGCTCTGTTTTAATGATGGTGCATCTTAACCATGGTGGAATCAAACCGACAACCTTTTTGTGAGACAGCAGCACTCACGACTAAATCATTTCTAATAAAAACAATCTGAAGTTAATCTTATTTAAACTGTTTTTAAAGGGCTGCTTATGTCTAGACAACAGGTTTCTGTCTAACTTTGCTTCGCTTGTTGAGTCTGAAGAACTTGTAGATTTTGTGTTGAGGATGTAAAAACATTACAGATACAGAAATAATGACGTCTGCACTGAAACTCAGGTTTTTAGTGCTTCACTCACTTGTGGCGCGAAGTCAGCACTTCTCTCCACAAGTGAGAAACACTATCGTTTCCTCAGAATACCATGAGGCCGGCCTCTTCAGACCACTTTTAGATACTAACACAGTAAAATCAGTGTCTTATCAATAAGGCTTTTAACCAGATTCAACCAGACTCACACTGGGCACCAACATCCCAACAAACAACATGCACCAAACTATAAAATCCATGTTACTGACTAGAACACATCAAATCTTTACGTAGTTAGACCCATATGTACAAAACTGTTGACTAATAATAAAAATACAGTAACATCCTCTTTACTGATGAGTTTGAGCAGAGACAGGACAGACAGTGAAAGTCTGCTCACTAATTTAACCTGATGTCTGCAGCTGTTAGCGTTAGCAGCTCAGCAGGGATCCACACACCGTTTACTGTCATCGCTTCACATCTCTCACAGATACCATCTCTTCAACAAACACCAACTGTTCAGCGTGCAGAGTTTTTATCTGTGTTTATTATATCTGTCGGTCTGATATGAGACATCCTGAGTCATGACTGAAAGCTGCAGCAGGTCCACACTATTCATTTAAAATAAATAAACTGATTAGAAAGTGTAAAGTGTGAACAGACGCAGCGCAGAGAGATGTCAGGATGTTTAGAATTAATGTAATAGAGAAAATAATTCAAAAGCGGTACAAAACAAACATCATCACCATCATCAAAACAGAGCCTGGGTCATTTTCTTTAAGTTGTTTTCACTGTTTGATTTTCACCTGTAGAGGAAAAATAAGACTGAACAAGAGAAAAGTCAGAATGTGTCTGCACAATTTGAACTCACAGACACACGCAGAAATAAATCAGCTGATGTGTGTTTTGTCTGAGGCAGGATGTTCAGCAGGAAGTAAAATCCTAGTTACCTTTATTTACTCTGGACAAGGATGAACGTCGGTGTGTTTATTTAAAGAAACCAGCTGCTGGCTGTGGACTTCATTACCCAGAAATCCTGTAACATGATACAAAATCAACTAAACATTGTCGCCTTCTTCACACAGATTAGAAAAACAAGAGGTTGGTAAAACTTCCAGGACCGATTCTTTTTTATTTTATTTAATCTGAGATCAGTAATAAAGTGTTGGGAACTGCTGTAAACTAACGTCTCTTCATTTAAGCACTTCTTAGTAGAAAAGTAGTAAATAATTAGTTCCTCTTTCTTTCTAAGGAAGTCTAATGTGGATGTTTCAGCACTCCCAGACGACATCGTCCAGCTGCTGGAAACGTCTCTATATAATATATACATAAAATATCTCGACTCTGTTTTACTCTTTGATCTATTTATCTCAGTCTTTGAACATCTTTAGTTTGCTGATGATTTTCTTTTCAAACTAAAAGGTTCAGTTCAAACTGTCTGAACTCTAGGCTCCATCTGATCAATGTTAATATTGACAGAAATAATTGACCCTCCACTTCAGCCAGAACTCAGCCTCTGACTGTTGACTCTGTGGTGCGTTCACTGACCTCTCAGTTGCTCTGGAAATCTGTCAGAAGGAGGCAGATGTTTAACCACCAGGTGGCAGCACAGAGCTGGTTGGAGAGAAGTGAAGGTCTATGACCATGAAGTGTTTCAGTGGTTCTGCACACAAGTGAATGTAAAATAAATCCAAGGAGTTACAGAAGCAGTTCAGGAGAAATTTATATGAAAGTTATTATTTGTACAAATTACAAATAATTATTTCCCCCAAATAAAGAAACTACAGATGTTTTCTGTCAAGTGTATGAAAAACCAGCTTCTTACAAAGTCCTGGTTAGGAATTCTCTCATTCCCATATTACAAGTTAAGTCAAAGACCAACTCAGACTCAAGTCCCAAGTGAAGACAAGAAATCAATTTGATCTAAATAAGATTTCCAGAATAAATAGGTTCAACTACCTCACTGACTAACTCCCAAGTCAAGATCAACGAGATTTACACAATTTGAGTTAAGATCAATTGTCCTGAGTCAGGAAAAGTCCAAAAGAGTCCGAAATTCAAAGTCAATATCCAGATATGACCTTCAAATCCCCAATCCAAACCTGAACCCAGATGGTCAGAGTCAAGTCCCAAAGAAAAAAGAGACGCCACCATAAAATCTTCAGTCAAATCTGAAGTAAACACAGATCCACCGACCCTGTTCAAGACTAACAAGTAGACTAAAGTCCCAAATCAAGGTCAATGAATCCAAGTCTTAGACTTTGTGTTTCATCCAACAAGTCGTTCTGTGGCCTTCAACAAATGTAGTGCAGCTGAACGGATCAGAGGTGTCTTTGTTATTCCTGTCACAGAACATCACAAGTTTCCTGCCCTCGGGTTTTGTTGACCACAGCAGAGTTTTAGCATCAGTGTGATGATCTGTTGATTTACAGTTTTTAATATTCTACCAAGTCAGAAAGTCTGAAGTGAAACGTGTTTTGCCAGGTAACATCTAAAGTGATCACCTTTACAACTCGGGTCTGCTAAAAAGACAGAAACGTCTTAAAACGTCACGTTTTTCTAAAAGAAATCCGTTTTATTTTAACTGGTGTTACTACAGAAGTTTTGATGTTGTGTAACAGCTTTTCAGTGGCGTTCATTTCACCTTATAAGGTTTCCCTGTTCATCACGCAGTGTTTCCTCCTGCTGGCTTCGCTCCTCCTCTCCAACCACGTCCTGTACACAGAGAACAAACCACCCGCACTGATTGGTCAGAAGATAAGCAGGTACATCTGATAGTAGAAGCTGATTTTAATATTTGAATCATTGGACCTTAAAACGTATTTTGTTTTAAAAACTGTTCCATTTAAAGTCTCCGTGTATGTTAGTGCCAGATGCCCCTCTTATGAAATCAGTTTGAAGTTGGTGAAAACTCTTCCGAGGCAGAAGTGAAGAAACAGAGAAAGGAGAAATGAAACAAGAAAATTTCTGCTCTCTGCTCGTGTGGGTCAACTTCCCTCCAGAGAGCAGGAGACATCCTGCAAACCACAGGTTCCTCTTCATCTGAACCAACACATCTGAAAAACAAAATACACAACATGTAAGATCACCTCACACCCAGGCGGTGGACAAAATAACAGAAACAGCCAAGCTGCCGAGTGAGAGCCGAGTTAGAGATTTTATTTAAAGCTGGATTGTTGTGCTGCTGCATTGTGGTAGAGCGAGAATTAAAGTGTGTAAATACAATGAAAATCAAGAAACAAGAGAAGAGTCACTGATCTAAATGTCCGGCAGTAATAAACTATTCTGTTGAGTCTCTAACTGAAATAAAAATAACAGGAAATGAGAGAAAATGAAACAACAACGTTCTTATGACAGTGACCCAGGACACACAAAGATGCAGCTCCACCTCAAGGACCAGGCTTTCTCTGCCTGTTATTTAAGACGCTTGTCTTTGTGATAGTGTTTGAAACGTGCTGTAGAAATAACCTGCTTTGGTCCTGTGAACATGAATTAAACTGCTCTCAGCTTTAATGAAATGACACGAAGCTGCAGAACGAGCAGCAGTCAAACAGAGAAATGATCAGCATGTGATAGAACATGAGCTGCCCTCTCTCTCTTTATGTTTGTCTCTCTCACCATGTGTCAGTAGTGACTCTGGTTCTATATTTAACCTGCAGGCCTGCTCGGAGTCTCTCTCACACATACTTGACATAAACGAGGTCGCAGAGAGACGACGAGCAGGATGGAGGTAAAACTTCTAACATTTCTCTACTGCAGCTCGTTGTTTGTAGGTTTTTGTTTGATTTGATAAAACCTGGAGTTTAGAGGAGCAAACTGTGAGTAGTGGTGGATTACACAGATAAAACCAAACTTTACATCAGGGTTTAGTCTTTTTATTACAGCAGCATTTGTTCATTAATGTTTTAGTACTAATGGGTTTTCAGCAGCGGGAAAGTACAGTTTAGTTTTACTTCATAAAATACTAAAGACATATGAATATTATCTGATTCACGAGTCATTTTGTTCCACTCACTAAGACACACTCACAGTTCAGTGTGTAGATGAAGCAACCAATTTAGTACTACTATTATTATTATTATTATTATTGTTATTTATTATGTCGCTTATTAAAAGCTAGATGTCGGAGCTTTCCAACAGCACTTAAACTCACCACATATTTTTGGATCAGGCGACATATCTCGCTTTGACAAACACGCCAGACATCCACAGATAAAATGCAAACGATCCCACGTGTAACATGACGTGTAAGTTTTCCTCAAGTGTAAAACCACGTTTTTGCAGTGGTTTTCTCCTGTAATTCATTTTTAGTCTTTTAGTAGAATATTATGCAGCAGAGCTTTATGTATGATGTGAGCGTGTTCACTGACCTGGAGGTTACTGCAGGTCACTGACGGCACAGTCATTAACATCAGCAGTGAGGCGATAGCTCCACACAACTATGTCATGAGGAAAACATGTAATGTCAGTATTATTACAGGTAAATACACATTATTTAGGCTGATATAACCTCAATACATGCTAAGGCTTTCTCTCAGAAAGTAAATCGTACCGTTTAACAAAAAGGTGAACAGATTTCTGGAAGCATACATAAAACAAGCAAATGGAAATAACAGGAGGTGGAGATGTACTCCTCAGACACACTCCTTAACTTCACTTCAGTATTTGAGTTTCTGTCCATTTAATTCTTGCAAAGATGCAAAATGACAACAAGGAGACTCAAACTAGGGACAAAGACTCAAAGCTCTAAAATGCTTCAGTGCTCAAAGAGACTCAGAGCTGCCACAAGACACAAAACAACTTCAAAGAAGTGCAACATGACCAGTCTAAGGGTTTGGTCCGGTGTAGGAAAGGTGGGGTTCAGTCCTCGACAGTTCCAGAACCTGTTACAGTGGCCAACAGCAGCTGTGTATTGATCTTCTTTATTAATGGTTTATTTGATCATTATTTTCAATGAATTGTTGCCAAGAACCAGAACTTTAAACATGAGAAAAACTGAGATCAACACTGTCTTCTGGGACAACATGATGTCTCCATCACAGGAGCTGTGCTCAGGTAACACTGTCAGGGGACTCAATGCAATAACCTGGTCCTGAATAGTGCTGTGTAAATGTGTACACTCGTAAATGGACCTAAGTTGAGAACAGAGGTTTACCTGCAAATGGGAGGGAGAGTGCTTCGTCATGAGTGTCATTATTACAAACTCAAAACCTCATGGGAGTTGTAGTTGTTGAAGGAAATAAAGATAATAATAGTGTTAATGTCAAATTAAAACCATAGAAACTGATCTGAAGAAATTCTGCAACTATGGGAACTAAAACTGTCGAAATATGTTTTTAAAATTTGGTAATTTAGCTTTAAAACACTAAGAAGAGCAGCAAGTGTCAGAAAAACAACACTCCCAAAGAGGAAGTGGTTTAACGGTTGTTGTTTCATCTCTTTCTGCTTTCAGTTGATACGTGGACTGAACTGTGGAAAGAATGAATGTGTGTGTGTGTGTTCTCCAGACGATGTCATTTCATTATCTGTTGAATGTCAGCAATGTGAGACCTTCAGCTGAAATGTACGTGGATCAGCCCCACGTCAACAGCTGAGTGTGTGTGTGTGTGTGTGTGTCTGATCCTTTAATAGACTTGTACTGTCCCCGCGTGTTTGCGGTGTTTGGACTGATGTGGTTCTGGGTCGATACTGTAGTTCTGGGCTGATATTTTCTGCTCTGAGTCAGGTTTTTACTGGTGGGAAGCCAGTGAGGGATCGAGTCCACCCAGAAATGTAATGAAAAGGACAGATGGTAGTTCTTGTTTACTAGTACTAGTAGTAGTAGCAGACTAGTTGAAAACAATTGTCCAATCAGAGAAGACGATATTGATCACATGCTCAACAATGGTAGCACTAGTAGACGTAGCAGCAGCATCTTGAGTACTAGTATTGCAGTAACAGTAGAAGGCTGCACTAGCGGTATCAGTAGAAGCAATAGTAGTTGTAGCAGAAGAAGTACAAGTACAATAGCAGAAGAAACAGCAGCATAATATTAATAACAGTAGTAGAATTAGTGCAATAGTAGTAGTAACATTAGTGCTAGAAATAGTGGAACTTATAGCACTGATTGTAAAGGTAGAGCAGTAGTGGTGGTAAAGGTTGCATCTCAGTGGCCATGTGGAATTTTAAGTAGTTGAGTAACTGCTGCAGCAAGTGGAGTGATAGTGATAGATAAAACTGGATATACTAGCTGAAACAGTAGAAATAGTAGCAGTACCAGTAATAACATATCACAGTAGCTGTAGTAATGTTAAAGCTGGACACAGATGAAGTAAACACGGAAACAAGTGAGCACTATTAGCAGTGGTGGTGACCGTGGCAGTAAAAGTACCAAGTGTAGTAGCAGTAGTATAAACAGTAGCATTAGTAGAAGTACTGTACTGGGAGTAGTAGGAGTAACAGTTGCTGTAGGAGTAGCAGCAGCAGTAGTAGTAGTAGTAGTAGACGTAGTAGTAGTAGACGTAGTAGTAATAAAAATAACTACAGCTACTAACTGTTTTGACAATGAACCGGACAACCTCATCATGAAGGCACAGTGGTGGTAGTACTATTAGTAGTAGTAGTAGTAGAAGTACAACTTTAAGTTCTTCACAATAAAAACATTTCGAATAAGCAAAAACATACATTCATTATAGTGCAGTAATAGTAGTAGTAGCAGTACAAATAGTATTAGAAGTAGTGATCACAGTAGTAGTGTTGTACTGCGAGTGTCCTAATTGATATCACAGGATTTAACAAGTACTCCAGTATAGCACTATAGAGTACTTCACTGTACTTCAGTAACCTTTCACATCATCATGTGGTTTAACGGTGAAAACATTACATTTACCACTGCGAGTTCTACTTCAGAGAGAAAAACAGATGCTCAAAAAGTTCTACTGAAAACAAACTCATTCTCTTTTATTTTCTGCTGATATATTCGGATTAAACATGTCACAAACGTGTGCAGCACGTCTCTAATGAGCAGCTGCCTGCCCGATGACAACACTCACATCTCCTAACATGGTCACAGAGCTGCCACAGACAGGAAGTAACCTGCAGCACAGGGAGGTACCAACTGCAGTACTGCAGTAGAAATAGCAGTACAGCTAAAACAGCAGAGATGTGACCCTCTGTTAGAGTATAAGTTAGAACTTCGACCTGTAACTAAATAAGAAACAGTTTCAGAATGTGGTTTCATCAGGATTTATTATTGTCCTCAGCAACAAAAGCCAACGCCCACAAGTTGGTTTAGTAATGTCAAAAATGTGTTGAGCTTCAGTTTAAAGTCCTGGTTCTGTTCAGTGACAAACTGTATTTGATCATCACATTCTTTCTCTTACCTTAAGGTTGTTTGTTGCCTAAACCCAGCTGTGGACAAAATTGTTGGTTTCCCTCTGTTAAAGAAAGAAAAGAAAAACCCACAAAGGCCACTGAAATAATTTGAAACTGTAAAAAAAAAAAAAATAAATAACAATTTACTAAAAATCAGAGATTGCTTTTGAGTTGTGGTTCAACAGAAGTTCCTTAAAAAACAAACTAATGAAACTGGCCTGGACAAAAATGATGGTACCCTAGCAAACATGTTAAATAATTCGACCATGTTAAACTAACCTGTGTCCTGTAATTAGCTTCACAGGTTTCTTCACACTTGGAATCAGTCAGTCTGACTATTTAAAGAGTGAAACGTGGTCACTGTGCTGTTTGGTATCATGGAGTGTACCACACTGAACATGTACCACACATAACTAAAGAGAGAGTTGTCTCAGGAGATTAGAAAGATAATGATAGACAAACCTGTTAAAGGTAAAGACTGTAAGACCATCTCCAAGCAGCTTAATGTTCCTGTGACTACAGCTGCACACATTACTCACAGGTTTAAGGTCCATGGGACTGTAGGCATGGTACAAAGAAAAGTAGACTGTACCTACCGTAAAACACAGAGGAGGTTCAGTTATGTTCTGGGGCTGCTTTAGTGGAAAGAGCTGAAACATGCCGTCTGGAGAAGGCACCCTTCAAACCGAAGACAACTGGAGCAGTTTTGCTCACGAGTTGTGAAACACCTGTTGACAGGTGCTTAAATCGTTTGATTGGAGTGATCACCTCAAAAGGTTGTGTATAAAATATTAAGTTGAGGTTACCATCATTTTTGTCCATTTTCATCAGTTTGTTTTTTTTAAAAACGTCTGTTGAACCACATCTTAAACGCTTTGTCTGATTTTCATTAGTTAATTTTTATTTATTATAACTTTTTGTTAGTTTCAAGTTGTTTCAGTGACTTTTTATTTCTTTAACAGAAGGGTACCAACAATTTAATGTTCTCTACAAAAACATTATTACATTTGGAATTTATTTGCAACTAAACGTAACTTCTAGGAGACAGGGTGGTACAATCATGATCTGACAACACAGACATGTTACATTGGTTTACATCTTTGGTGGCCATTTTGCACCATTTTGTTTGCTTTGTCTGAGTTACTTATTTTGTGTCTCTGAGTGTCTTTGGGGTTTTTGGTATAGTATATTAGTGTCAGTGTCACTCAGTAGTAGTAAGATAAACAGTAGTAGTAAAGGCTTTAGATGTATTTCTTGCAGTATAAGCAGCAGCAGTCATAGTAGTCACAGCTTATTTCAGTTCATCTGCAGAGATGCTGCAGGCTTCAGTGATGTTCGTTCACATTTACCTTCGCAGCACAAACACTGACTTCAGAGTTGTTGGTCTTTTCCTTCCCTCAGGACGAGGCTCCATGCCGACGCTCTGTGGCTGAACTTGCAGGAAGATTCAAAAGCTCGGCTGCTCAACACAATGCTGCTGGGAACGAAGCGGTGATTTTAATGTTGTTGAACATAAACAAAGTTGAAGTAGCAGATACAGATACTAGATTTGTATTATTCTCAAAATAATATGATGAAAAGATGCTTTAGTTGTAACTCTACTTACACATGTTGTAAAAACTAAAAGAACTGACACTGTGCACATATGAAGTTAGTGATCTGCTCTGAGTAAAACTGCAGTAGTCCAGATTTAACACTACAATTGTGTTTGTTTACCAGGATAAGCCGGTCAGACGACGACCTCCTCGCTCTTTACACATTGCTAAACCACAAGGAGACGAGCAGGAGGTGAGAGAGCAACAAGGAAACATCGGGCTGTGTTGCAGAAACAGAATTTAAATTATGAATATAGAATTATAATAATCAATATAATCAAGTCTAAAATTTAAATCAAAGGTTTAAACTTTACATAACAGCCACAATATTTAAACACTCCCTGCAACAAACAGTGTTTTAATTAGTAGAACAAATACTTGGTGCCTTATTTACTCCAGTGATTAAATCAGCTCCAGCTCAGTCAGTGATGGTTCTACTGCAAATATTATTTATGAAGCGACTCCTCAAATCACTCAGTCAAGTTTACAAACTAGTATCGTGTAGTTCCCACCTGAAACTAAACATTAGTACGAGGGAAGATCTTCTACAAAATAAGTTTAATTATCTTTAATTACTGTGTGTGTGGGTTTGTCAGCAGCCTCCAAGTGTCACCTCTCCTCAACCTAAAGCCAAGAGGAACTCTGGTCTGATCGAGAAGCTCCAGGTGAGTCCAGGTGGTTTCTGCTGCCCTCTGCTGGTGTGGAGGGAGAGCTGTGCTCTGACCTGATCTCTGTCTTTCTTTAGGCCAACCTCGCCCTCTCTCCCACGGCTATGCTGCCGTCTCCAAAAAGCCCCGGCTTCAAGCTGCTGCCTCCCAACTTCAGCCCACTCTCTCCCAGCTCCACCCCACTAAACACCTTGTCCACGGCGGCCCCCACCAGCCCAGTAACTGCCTCTCCAGTAACAGAAGAAGAAGGCCCAGTCTCATTTGAAGACCCCCTCAGAGAGGGGTCCATCCTGTCGAGCGTCAACAAGGTCAGAGTCTGAGATATAAAAAAATAAAAGGCGAAACCAGAACAAGAGAGCAACACAAAACAGACTATTTAGAAAATAACAGGAGTGAATTCTGAATGTAACTATTATCTATTCATCTCTAATCTCACTTGACTCTCTCGGCTCTGATTGGTCGACAGGGTCGAGTTCGTCACTCCCTCCGGCGACGGCCTCCATCCCGCCGCCATAGGAAGTCCAGCAGTGGAGACGAGGTTGGTGTTGTGAATGATGTAGCAGACTCACCAACAACAGGAGAAGGAGGAGAAGGAGGAGGAGGAGGAGGCGTGAAGGAGGGAGGAGCAGAAGTTCTGGAGAAGGAAGGTAAAACAGAGGATGTGGAGGAGAAAACAGAGACTTCAACATGTCCCGAGAAAAATGAAGAGAAGTCAGAGATGGAGCCCAAAGAAGAAGAGGGGAAGAAGGAGGAGGGAGAGAATGGACCCACAAGAGGAGAAGAGGAGGGATCTTCATCAGGAGGAAAACAGGAGGAGGAGGAGAAGTCTGGAGAAAAACAGAATGAAGTTTCCACTGAAGGAGCAACAAACACAGAAACCAAAGAAGAAGAGAGCAAGGTGATTACCTCTAGTTTACCTGCAGAGAGAACGAGTTTGTTATTTTAAATTTACACTGTTTAATATTCAATATTTAAATCAATACTGAAACTTTTTGTTCTGATCCCAGACTGAAACCAAAACAGCCGTTTGACATCATCATTTCCACATTTTTTGACCATTATTAAAACTCAGCACAGCTGCTTCACATTAACCTTCTACTGTCTGAGGTTTCCTCTGAGCATCTTCTTCAGTAAACAGTCACATAATGTAGATTAAATACTGAGAGAGTGGGGGGAAAGAAATTAACTCATTAAGCCAACTCGTCACACTACAGCAGCCATTTTAAACCTTTTCTTGTATTTGGATGATTTCTGCACCAGTTTTTCTTCAATTTTCAACTTTTAATTTTTGAGCAATTGATCAAAGTACTGTTTGTTTTAACATTGAGCGACAGTGACGTGACTTTCACCTGTAGTGTGAGTGAACTGTTTTATGCTACAAGCATTTTTTAAATAGTGTTGCAGTGTTGGATTTACAGTTTGTGAGTCTAGTAAATGAAATGTATGTGTTCGTTAACCTTTGTTTTATTTGAGCAGCTAAACCTAGTTTGCATATCACTGCAGGACATTTATCTTCTGTGTTTTATTTCTCCCACAGGAGACAACGAGTGAAAGTTCAGACCGATGAAAGTCAAACAATTTACTGGGAGCAGCCATGCCGGAGCCCCGGGGGTTGGGAGGAAGACGGTGCAGCAGCGAGGCCTGAAGGAAAAGGCCTGTGAGGGAGTTCGAACACTGCGGAGACGTCACCACGGCTTCTTTTATTATCGCTCATGTCGTGACGATGGACAACCTCAGGAGTTTTGTCTTGTAAAGAATCACAGCTTTATTAAGGAATTTAACTGGAAGTCAGGCTTTATCACAGCTTGGCAAGAAAACTCCTGCAAGCAATTAATCCTCGACTTAAAGCCCTTTTTACACTGCAACACTGGAGCTGTTCCTTTTTGTACGAATATAATGTGATGTTATTATTTTTTTAGTGTTTGCTGCCTTCAGAGTTGATGATGATAGTGGTGATGTGTTGTTTTGTTCACTGTATGTTTAACATTTATCCACCAAAATGAAATAATTAACACTTAATAATACAGCCAGTGATCTACCTTCTATATGAATCAGTGAAATTAGCGGTTCCCGTTAGAACTTAAACATAGCTACAGAGAAAGAAAACAAAGTAGAACAGTCATATTTTACTGCAGCTTATTGTTCCTGTTCTCTTAAATGTTTTCCTTCACTTTACCATTTATTGTTTTAAGTTTTAGTACAAAAGGCTCAAAAGGTAAAGAAACTGTAATTTCTGTAATGATCCACAATGTGCCTTAAAAACCTGAAATAAATGTATTTGATATAATATTGTCCTGTGTTCTATTCCGATGCTTTAGTTTGTGCTGCAGTTGATCTGTAACTTATCATTTCCTCATTCAGTGCTTTTACATGCACTTTAGTAACCAGGTTAGTGTTGGCTTTCACTTCAAACTGTCAAAGATGATCTGCACACTATAAGTACCTGGCAGTATAATGTCTATCACCATATTTTACATATTTACAGCTACAGAAACAAAACACAAAGTGAAAATCATATTTACAGACATTTGTTTGTGATTTGCAATTATTAAAATGCAGTTCGGTACAGAAAAAGACCTTTCAGATATAAAAATAAAACATTTGCAGAATATTTGTAATTTTTATCTTAAGTGAACTAAAACAAAGGCAGTTTCTCAAAGGACATGTACATTCAACTGTGATTTCTACCTGTGGACATTTCCCCAGAATGGTGCATCACTTATGGTGGATGCTCCTTTTATACCCAATCCTGATGCCCTTGTAAAACTGGCTTTTTGAAGTGTGTTACTGCATTAAACTCAAAATTTGCTCATATTTATAAAATACGTTTAAGTTCTTCTGTAAAATCTTTACACTTTTTATGTTTTGCATTGTTTCTGCATTTTAGAACAAGTTCCAACTTTGGTGAAGAAAGAAGTTTGTAGTTTCAGTGTGAGATCTGGATGAGAAGGATTTCCACAGCTGGCACGTCTCCACACAAATCGGTATCTCTTAATCTACTGAGGGCGCCTAAATGGAAAAAACGTATCTGGAGGACACAGCGAGAGGAGGAAACCTGGCTGCTGCTTGCTGTGTTAAATCTGATTCAGGATAATCTGTATGATCCTCTGATACAGTGGCATCTAGTCTCACTGCTGCCCAAAATAAATCAGATCACCAAATGAAGGTGAACATTCTGAAAACTGAAGACTCGGTGCCAAAAACTGTCTGGAGGTTTAGTGGTGTGTTCAGAGTCTGACAGAGAGAATCATGCTGAAGCCATCAGTACCACAATGATCTGAAACACGTATAAATACTGATAAAAGGTTAAAGGTCACAGACTGTGTCCTCGACTTAAATAAAACCAGAAGACTGTAACCTACAGAAATCACTAAACATCCTGTGCAAGAGCTCCAGATACTTTGTGTGGATAAAACCATGAGACACACAGCAGCCACACAGAGATGAAGAGCTACAAAAGGTACACAAAGAGCCGACAAGCGAAATAAACTAATCTCTACATATTTCCAAAGGATAAAATTAAAGTCATTGATTTATGGACAGGAACCAGCAGACATGGTCTAGTTGGTAAGATGCTGTTAGAGGCTCAGTCTCTGTCAACCTGCTCCTCCAGACAAAAGATGTGTCTCCCTACATTATTCAACACCTACAACCAGAGCCAGCAGCTTTACTGAGAAACAATGTACTGTAGGAGCGGGTTAATCAGATAAGTCGGTGAGCAGCACGTCCTGCCAGCAGGTTAAATCAGAACTGAGCTTTTATTAGACTCAACAGTGGAAAACTGGGTTTAATGATTCTGAAGTTTCCATTGTTCCACTGAAAGAAAGAATATGCAGAGGACGGATCTGATACCAGTTTGACATAAGTGTTTATGTCCATGACTCTGGTTTATAACTAGATGTCCACCTGAGTGTTTACTTACTTAGGTTTTGCTGTTAGCATGGTTATTCTAATCCATCCTGAGGTGACCGATGTATTTCTGGACATTCTGTGTCTCATTCTGGTGTTTTTGGCCCTTTGTTGTCATTTTGCATCTGTAGTGTTTCTGTGGTCACTGTTTCTTCTGTGGTTGTTTTTGGGTTCACTTAGTTTTCCCTGATTGTCTTTTGGCTCGTTTTGGTCCTTATGTGTCTCTTTATCCAGAAATCAGTTCAGTGATCCACCAACGATACAGAATAAAAGTGGAGCTTCCCCAGATCAGGCCGTGCCCCTCATACCACTCAGATCTTATTTAGAGCAGAGGACTTATCTGTGTCAGGTGAAGTCTTATTTAGTTACATGTCCAGTCAGCTCTGTTCCAACCTCTAACACTTTAATCAGTGTAACATTGAAAACACAAACTATACAGATGTTTATTCGTCCAAAATCCTAAAAAAAGCAAACTATAGATTACCAGTGTTGGTAATCAGTTGTCTTTCTGAGTTTAAATAGTTTAACTGGATCACTCCCAGCAGCTCTGAACGATTACAGACTTACTGGCTGCACTGCACCAGGTTAAAGATCACTGAAAAATCTCAACTGGTCAAAACGCTGTTTGACTTTGACCTAAATGCAAAGTCGACTAAATGTCAACTTTCAGTTAATCTGATGTAATCTGAACAATTCTCCACATTTTCTTTCACCACCTTTTAAGGTTATTGTTGAATATTTTAGGAGCCAGTTGCTTGTTTCTTTCATTCATGCAGCCTGACCATTCATGTGGGGGGTGTTTGTGTCCGTCTGATTAAGACACATTCATATTACTGCTTCTGTTTGTTTCCTCCAAATTGCTCAGATCTGAAGTGTGAATAAAAACAGATGTGGTCCTACACCACTAACACCTTACACAGTACTAAAGAGTACTTTTACTACTGAATATTAATACTTTATAATTTAAGAGTATTTCTACTCTCAGTAGTGTGGTATTTTACTTAAAGATGCAAATACTTCTTCCACCACCATGCATTCTGTCTGATGTGTCAGAGGATCAGTTTTCCAGCCTATTATAGTAACCACACTGGCCTGTCAGGGGCCTCCTATACGCAGAAAGACATGGTGTGGGCATCACACCAGGGAATCTCTCCATCTGAAGCAGGTGAGCATGTTGCATAATCATCATGCTTTCAGCACTGGTCCGGCTCCCTCACCTGAAAACCGAGCAGGTAAAGCCTCTTGGCCCATCTTCTGGCAGAAGCACCCTGCGGCATCGCGGCCTGATCTTATTAGAAAGTTATTTTAGGAACTTCCTTGAGTCTTCCTTCAGGAACTAAGCAGGTTAGAGAGCCCTGAGGTTTGCTCTCTGCCTGCAGAGTCACTGTAGACTGGACGTGGCTGACTCGACCTTCCTGCTGCTGAAGCCTGCTGGCTTCAACGCTACGGATTTCTAATCTGTTTTACTGCTTTTGTCAAATTTTATTCTTTCTGAAAAGTATGTTAGTCCTCTTCAACAAGATTTGATTGTTGTCATCTGACATATGACAACTGGAAGATCATGAGAGGTTTCTGAAAACGCTGTCCTCCAATGTTTGTCCTCTCAAAGTGAGGGCAATCTTTTCTTCCGTCCATTTGGTTTTTCCTGACTTTGGTGCAGCCGGATCATGGGGAATCACGGCTCGAACCTGGACGACATCCTGGCAGAGGACATGCACCACTGGTACAACATGTTCATGCGGGAGTCTCCGTCCGGCCTCATCACGCTGTTCGAACTGAAGGCCATTTTAGGGCTGAAGGGCCTGACTGAGAACGCCAACAGTTACGTCGACCAGGTCTTCTTCACCTTTGATATGGATGGGGTACGTTTCACACCAACATATACAGATTTTCAAAATAAAAGTTGAAAATGATATGTTGTCTGAATATGACAAGTTAGTCAGTTATTGGAGCCACAGTTTGAAGCTGCGATTACAAAGCTTCTGAATTTTGACAGCAGGGCTTTTACTTGTATTTTGCAGTGTGGTGTCACCATTTTTATTTAGTATAGGATCTGATGACTTTCTCAAGCTCTGCTTTGGTTAAACATGCTGCATATCTCCACTTTATGTCTGTGATTTTGTTAGATATTTTTATCATTACACGAGAAAAGTGTCCGAAAGGTTTCAGCTTCACTGGCCTTTACAAAGTTCCACCTGTTTAGAGGTTGGACGACAAATTTCTGTTTTCAAATGTTTTAATAATGACGTGAGTGTTTTCAACAAGTGGACAAAGAAATCTGTTAGGCCTGATTTAAGAAAGGTGAAATAAAAATTATAAAATAGAATGTTTTCCACAATGGTTGTATGAATTTGTTACGACAAACAAAAGTCAATGAAATAATCTGCATTATTTTACCTGATTCTTAACTACAACGAGTTCTGTGAGTTTGATGCTTAATTCCTGCATGTTTTGAAGAGACTAACGGTACATAAATTCTTTAAACACAAAAAACAATGTTGGTAGAACCCTAGTGTCTGTAAATATTCCTTTGAGGCTGCATACAGCCAGGATGCTGCCTGAGAGGCAAGATACAGGACAAAATATAATAAATCAGCATTTTTATCACCTACATGTCCACTGTGTTGGCTGCTGTTTAATTTATGCAAAGAGGAAGTTGGTGTAACAGAGTAGTAATATCTGAGTTTAAATTGTCTAAAAATTAAGTTTTAGATTCAAAGGCACGGGTGCACCTAGTACTTATCCACTTTTTTGAACCTTTTTAACTTCATGTGTGAGTAGAGTTTGATCAGCTGTCATCATGTGACCTAAGCCTAAATCCCAGCCATGTGATTACTCACTTACAAAAAGTAGTGAGAAGACCTATTTGCTATAATTCAATGCTTTTATTTTGAAGGTTAACTAGAAGTCACATTTTGTCTATTTTATTTTATCACACTTGTATCTGTTGTATCTGACACAGTTTATAGTGTTTTCTGATTATATGTAGTTTATCATCCTAAATTAAATTACATTAAAGTAGTTAATAATACAATATTAATTATTAATCGTGTTGCAGTAATTCTGCTGCAGAGACATTTAAACTGCAGTGAACCAGGGCAGTGACGGCTGAGGCAGAACTCCTGTTGGCTATCCGTGTAATTGGCTTACAGTATTGGCGTGCAGAGCAACAATCTCTGCTGTGTGTGGCTTCAGAGCTAACTGGATTCATGGTGAGTGGTGATGAAGTTCAGTGG
>NC_046619.1:22225875-22267773 GCF_900324465.2 Anabas testudineus
AAGGCGGCTTATTAATATAGTATAAGAACTTTAAATACTGAACATAGACAAAGAAAAGTTACACAACAAGAATAAAACAAAGGAAATAACCGTGAAGAGGATGAAGAAAATACAAATTGAAAATAAAACACAAATGAACAAAGATAACAGTGGGTCGAAACAGGGGAGAGTGGGTTCTGATAGAGCCACAAAAACAAAAAGAGGAGTGATGAGAGATGAAACACTAATGACCAACAACAGTTTAAGAAGATCATCATTTTGAAAGCTGCTGTCAAGTCTGACATGTCGGAGGAAAGCGACCCGTAGGAGAACAATTTACGCCGTTATTTTGTACCACAAGCCTCTAATTCTTGTTGTATCTGCTCAGATCCCTCAGGTGTTCTGGCTATTACGTTACTAACAGTATATGAGGTAGTATCATCACACAGCCCCTGCTTCATCTGTCTCCATCACACGAACATTTATTGTTATGGATAATTTGAAGAATGCAACAAAAAAGTTCCAGAATCGAGGTGCATGATGAATTATATATGGAAACATAGACACTAACTCGGAGATTGTGACCATGAATAAAACTTAGGAATGGACAATTCCACCGTCGCCGACTTTCGTGAAGGATTTTGTCTGATCTTCACACTAGGAACGATTAAAGATCAAGCGCTCCAGAACGGCTGAATTCCGTTCCCTCACTTATTTATGACACTGCATCCCTGTGTTGTCTTCTGCTTAGACGGTCTGAAGAATTAAATCTCCACAAAGCGGCTGCCAACGACCAGTAAAATAGTTACATCAACAAACTAAATAGTAGACTATATAGAGTAAATAAAACGAGAGGTTCTTAACGAACAAACCTAAAAACTAAATAATAAAGTAGAAAAAATACATAGAACCTAAATCAAATAAACATGTACCAGTACCAGTCTTTTTTATTTTTTTAGAGAGAATAAATGTCTGTTGATTTCATTTTAGATTTGATATTTGAGATTAACAGCTATAATCCTAAACTTGCTAAGATTTCATTCCAATCTCTCTAAAAGACGTGCTGCGCATTCCAGAAGATACCTGTCAAATTTTGGCATGGAAGTGCACGTTAGGTCGGGCGACATTCAGTTAACAGCCATTTGTTGAGTGCCAGCAGTCTGCTGAATCTCTCAGTTCGTACTCTTGACGGGGTGGTAGAGGACCACTGATGAACACCTGAGTGTCGAAGGAGCTCAGAGCGTTCAGTAGATCCCTGAAGTCTTGTTTCAGACCCTCTGATGGTCGTTTCATTATGTCAGTGGCTCCTAGGTGCACAATGATGTTTTTTACCGGTGGGTGTTCAGCCAGAAGACTGGGGAGTCTTTCTGTAATGTCAGAGACCAGATCTCCAGGAAAGCAGTAGACTCGGGTCTTTTTGATTTTTATGCCTTTCATGCCAGTAATAACAAAAGTCGCCCACAATCAGAGTTTGAGGCCCTGTCGTTTTAACCGCGCTCAGTTCTTCTCTCCATCGTTTGAGGATGAGAGGGTTTTCCCGTCGTCTGACTGAGACCTGGCCTCGGCTAATGAATCTTGGAGCGACATTTCCTTCTTCAGTGCTCCAGGACAATTGGGCCACAAGACTTGACGACATTTTCAGCTTCTTGGAACTCATCAAAGTCACTACGAGGTGTGATCATAGGCTGCCCTGCTTCACAGAACTTGAGGTTCTCTCTTAATCGATCAGCATCAAACTTCAGCACCTGAACATTAAAAAGATCAACTTCAGCAAAACGTAAAGTAAAAGTTCAAAAGGTGGTTTCAGAGCTCGATTGTTAGTTGTTGAGGTTTCTATACTGTAGAACAACACATGTTGTGTGGTCAGTGACGGTACCTTTCCTTTCTCCGTGTGCAGGGCGACAGCAACATGATCCCAAACATAAAAGCTGTGACGATGCTTAGGCAGGTTTCTAACTTCCATCTGGTTTTTATTACGACTCAACTCACAACTAAAAAGAAACACAACATGTTAAGAAACAGAGAAACGACAGAAGCTGTGGAACATCGAGGAGCTTAAAGAAGAAAACGTTCATACAACTAAAATAATGACAGAAGGATTGAAGCAACCCTGGCTCCTTTAAACATGATTACGTTTTTGTCGTGACGTTCTCTGTGTTTCTGATCATTAAGTCAGTTTGAACGGTGGACTATGAAACCTTGATCCTGCTCTGTGGACGTTGTGGCTGATGTCACTGACTGATCTGTGTATTTGTGCAGTACACCTCTGGAGCCATCAGGGAACACATTGATTATGAATTATTAGCATCATATTTCTGTTTAGAATCATCCGGAGACCTGCTGCTGTGAAGCTTCAGTTTACAAGAAAGAAATTAGAAAGTATTTGTAGTGACTGATAAATGCAGCTGTTTAATGAATGAATTAATGTGTTTAGTTTCCTTTACTTTCATTTCTCTTTTTTTATGAAACAACATTTAAACTTTTTGATTTGAACTAAACCTTCAACATTCTCAGTGTGATTTAAATGTATCAGTGACATTTTTTCACAACATGAACTGAGAACATTTTGCTGTTCCTCCTTCTCACCTGTGAGTCTCACACATGGCCTCAGGTCTCCAGATGAATCGTCCATCTTTAAAAGCACAGACGGCGTTTGGGTCGTCAGTCAGCAGGGGGTACTTTAAGAACAGCTCCTGATTGGCCGGGCTGTGGACCAGCACACTGTACATGACTTCCTGTTTGTACAGGACCGTCTCATACACCCGCAGGACCGGCTGAGCACCGGAACAGAACTGGAGACAATAAATAACAGTTTTAGTGGAAAACTCAGACTTCACCACGACAACTTTGTCTCTTTAACTGCTGCGAAACAAGTTCAGGAGACAAATCACAAATCAAACATTCAGTGAGCAATTCTGAAAATATGTAGATGTATAATGTTGTATAATATGCTGATATACTGTCTGTAAAGGATTTAAACTATTTAAAGAAATCTGGCCGACAGCTTCTGTGGAAAGTGTTGATGTTGAAAATAAAAATCTACGAACCTCCATGAAATTATCTAGAAAATGTTTGTATCAGGTTGATAAGAGCTGTAGTGGAGGAGAAAACCAGACTAACAAATGTTCACCGCTGAACAGTCAGTGTCACAGCTCTGATGTGAAGTTGAGTAGTAATGAAACTAGTAGCTGAACCACATTCAGCAGCAGCTGGCTGTTAGTTAAACTATATATTAGATCTATTTAACGTGATTCAAGGAGGTTCGTTACTTTATTAAGCTACAACTCTGGGTCATAAAACAAAACTGTTCATGTGTCAAGAAATAAGAGATTTAATAGAAAAGTCAGTGAAACTATCTAAAAAAGTTCAGATTTAGTAGTTTAGTCATAAAATCTTATATATAAAAAAAATGTATATATATATATATATATATATATATATATATATATAATATAATAATATTCTGTGTATAAAAAGTTCAGGTCCCCTGTGAAAAGTATTCCTGCAGTTTCCCCTGAGTTGCAGTTTTTCTACATCTTTACTGAATGTATGACGTGTGAACAATGACGAACCCGCTTTTTCTGAGAATCTTCACTCGGCCTGTCTCTGATGGAGCTTTTGACTGTAACTGAAGTGACTGTTAGCTTAAAGCTGCGGTTTAAGTATATAACACAGCTGATGTAACTGAAAAACCATCAGTTACCAGGAAACCACAGAGAATCAGACAGAAGCTATTAAACTGCTAAAAGTGGTTTTAGCTTTTCATCCGGTCTTATTTAATCAGAAAGATCAGAAAAACATTTTTCATCTTTCTGCATTTTCAAAATGCTTCACTATACTATATAAAATACTGTACACTGGTACTGGGTTAGTACCTGCTCACTGTAGGCCTCCAGCACCTCCTCCAGGGGGAAGGTGAAGCGGTACGATCCCAGCCGTGAGCTCTTCATGAAGGCCGGGGAGG
Organism: Anabas testudineus; assembly: GCF_900324465.2. Taxonomy (NCBI): domain Eukaryota; kingdom Metazoa; phylum Chordata; class Actinopteri; order Anabantiformes; family Anabantidae; genus Anabas; species Anabas testudineus. The sequence goes on from NC_046619.1 coordinate 22,229,819, forward strand.
TGGCAAACCTCCCCAGGAAGCTCTGCTGCCTCTGGACTTGCTCCTGGCTCCGGTCTGGGAAGGTCTTCTCCAGGAGCCCGGTCTCTGCTGCTGTTACATCATCAGGTCTCACAGACAGACTCCACCACAGCAGTGGAGTCTGTCTGCGAGAGTCCTGGGCCCTCAGAGGGTCCCGGGCCCTGAATCCACCGTCTCTCCTGATTCCTTTTAATCCAACTTGGTTTGTGTCGTGTTTCAGATGAGACACATGAAACTCTGGTCGAGGGTACGAAGGGATGTTTTCTCTGAAGAGGTACTGGTTTTCCAAATCTTGAGCTTCTTCTTTTAAATCATCCAGCTTCAAGTGTTGACCCTCAACAAAGTGTTCATTGTATTCTCTCCTGTTTTTTCGTTTCTGCATTGTCAAATATCTTCACGAGTCTTTACTGTCGGCAGAATCTTCTGACTGACTGATCTCTGGTCTCTGAGCAGCGAGACACAGATCTGAACCACACCTATTTCCTCTATCCATCACACAGATGAGTGATCATGCAAGGGAAGAGGAAAAGAGAGGCAGTCCACATGTTTTCAGTCATGAGTGTTTTTTTTATCTTACTTTTAGTTTTACTGTCCAGTATTTTATCTAATCTCTCTTCTCAGGCCTGTAAACACGTCTGGAGAGTGGAGCAAACAGGGTGTGTGTGATATGAGGTGTTCTTAGAAATCAAAAGTGAAAGTACAAATGAATTCATACAGTAACTTTAGATTAGATAAAGAGTCTCCTAAATCCTAAACACTTAAAGTGCATTAAATTGATTTCTGTTGTGATTTGGCGCCAATTCATATATAACTGAATTGAATTGAGATTGACGACCTCAGAACAAACTGAAGATGGACAAATTTATTTGAATCATCAACGTCACAGTAGTTTTGAAGAACTTTAAGCTTATATCATAATGTAAATATTGTTTTATGATTAATTTATCTAGTTTTATATAATAGTATCACAATCTGTGTATGTTACTGCTCTAAACATGAGTAAAATCATCGGTTACTAAACAGCAGCTTATGATGAAAACAGTGACTGAAAACAACAACTGGAGGTTTCTGTCCTCATTAGGAATTAAATATGTTTCACTGGTAAATCTGATGAACTTTAAACTAACGTCTGTGAAATAGTCCAGTGTAGAAATTTAATCTTGATGAGTAGCAAAAGAGATTTAGTTTGTCTTAGTCACAGTTTACTGTAGTAAATCTAATAATTTCTAATAAATAATAAAACAGTGACACATGAGATTAAACACAAGACAAGTGAATTTATTTCACCACATATTTATTTCTGCCACCATAAATTAACTTATTACATCACATTAATTCACTCAATTACTATTAAAAATCTAATCCCGACGATGTTATTTATCATTAAATCAATTCCAGGAACCCAGTAGATGCTGATTTATAAGGAGTCGCTAAGTAAAAGACATTTTTAGGTGAAAATGCAGATTTTTCCAGATGAGTTGTTCCTGATCCGACGATCAGTCACAGGCGTCGGGTTCAGTGACACATGAAGCTGCAAAGAGAAAGAAAATGAGATGATCATTTTTCAACAGTGGGTTTTACATAAAGAAAAGTTCTCAAAGAGAAAAGACCAACGAGCTCCATCATCCAGAATAAAATCAGTGATGAGACAGAAACTGCTCCTATTTCTGTTCAACAGGTCTCATCTGACTTGACTTGTGGTGTGAAAGGTTTTATTTAATGATGTTTAACCTTCAGTGTCTCTGTTCTCTGTGTCCATTAAATACTGGACCCAGTCCTGTACGTAGTCAACTGTCTCAGTGCTACTGACGTTGGATCCAGTGAACTCCTAAGTGTCCAGGTTGACTCTGGTCTTTTGTGGAACCTTTTAATCAAGCCGCTGGTTGAGGACTTGTGAGACATCTGTTTGTATATTTGTGCTCAGTTGTGCAGCAGAGCCTCACACTCCTCTTTCTGTCCCGTCAGTCAGTGCTGCTCTAAGAAGGGAGTAATACACAACCACAGTCCTGCATGAGCTCTTACACTTCATGGCAGTTTCTCCTGTTGAATTGTTTTTATTAATTTATTTCTCAGAACACGAACAGACTGATGAGTTGCAGAAGAACAATTATTAGTATTAGCAGTCGTACATTAGCCAGTTTTATTACTTCTTTCATCAGCACAACAGTCTTAAACTGTGCTAACATAACTTCTAAAGGGTTTTCTAATGATCAGCAACAGAATTATTATTTTAGTTTTAGTTATTATCATTTACTAAAACTTTGTTCTTTTCCAGATTCATTGTTGAAAGAGTTTTTCAACAATTAATGCTGAATAACTAGAGTTAGAGAAACAAAATGACTTCAGATTTATTAAGCTGTTTGTAGCTGTAATACCTGCCAATAGCTCTTGCAGTGACATTTCCTTCTCTAGTGAAGCAGGATCGTCTGGCCAAAGTTCTTTAACAAGAGTTTCAGCTTCTTTAAAACCGTCAAAGTTATAACGAGTGATTGTAGCCGGCCCTTTATCGCAGAACTTGAGGTTCTCTCTCAGTTTGTCACGATCAAACTCCAGCACCTGAAATTGAAAAGGATGAATTAAATAGTTTCCAGAATGAGGTGAAACTGCTCAGCTGGAGATGTCAATAGACATCGCAACCAGGGACAGAGTTTAGCAGGAACTGTATAAATCTGTTTAGTTACTGAACAAAAGATTTTGTTTTGTCACAATCAAACTAAAAATACTAAACAGAAAGAACTTGATCTGTCTACAAACTCTCAGAATCAGCAGTGAACTCACTTGTTCTTCCTCCAAATGCAGGGCGACAACAACATGATCCCAAACATAATATTCGCAATCAGACCCAAACAGCTGCCTAACGTCCATCTGGTTTTCATCACGTTTCTCAATCAGCTCATAACTGACAGAAAAAAAAAGAAAACAGAAACACAAAATGTTAATAAACTGCAGAACTAGTAGAAGATTGAAAGTACTGAAGAACATTAAAGTGCCTGCTCTGCTTCCTGTTCGTCCATATTTCTATTCTCTCTGTTTACCTGGTCTGATCCACCTGTGCTCCGCCCTTTAGAAGCAGGTCTGTCGTCTCCAATCCCCTGAAACCAAGCTCCAGCCTTCACTCCTGTTTTGACTTGACCTGTGTATCAGACCTTTGGGACCTGCCACAGGTGCTTCTGACTCTCTGCTCTTGACTGGGACTCTGGTTTCTGGATTATGGATCTATCTCTTGGTTTTCTGCGTATGATTATAGATTATATTTTGGACCTAGGATTACTGGATTGTAGAGCGGATTAATAACTTGGACTGTGTATGTACGTCTGCCACTGATCTGTTTGCCTTCTGAGTTTTATCTCCTCTCAGATCGTCATCACCTCCTCGAGCTACCAGACTGGATCTCTTTTATTCTCACTAAGTGATCCATTACCAACCTCCTAACTACAACTCCCATCACCTGGACACCCACCATTTTACTCACCTGGAGACATGTGCCTCCTCTTCTCGCTGACTTTGCCCTAACTCACCTGCTCCGCTGGTCCTGGTCCTCTAATCTAACACATTGAGTCTGACAACATCATCTCATGATCTATTATCTAAAAATATCACTCTTGTTTATTTCGCCCTGTTACCTAAAAGAACTTCTCTGGTTCTGGTGTCAGACCAGTGTCTGTCAGTTGTTTCTGTGAGTCTGACTAGAACAAAACCTCACATAGAGAGCTCCTGCTTTTAGTAGATGAGGTCAAAGGATGAAGTTCATGAAGCATCATACAACAAATAGATTATAGTATGTAATGAAATCATTTTAAGAAACTTTAAGCACGACTGAGAATCTTCACCTACATTCATTCACTCTTTACAATAATAATCCAGTGTCTAAATAAACCTGTACTGAAATAATCTTGATGTTTTGTCTGTCAGTCTGAATAACACAAAGTCTGCAGCAGCACAATGTTAAATACATGTGTTCTTATAGAATCTTGTTATTTTTATAATCCTGAACTCAAAAAGCACAATGTTGGAGAGATTGTTCTTATACTTTCTCTTCCAGTGCTTTCTGGGCAAACGACACCTCCTTAAATACCTCAGTGTGTTTCTGTTTCTGAATGTTTAAACTGCAATCACAAATACATTTCTATGGGGGAACTTAATTTTAACTGCGCTGGGTGTGATTGCGAACTAGGTTTAGAGCGAAAAAACACTTCACACACATCTGTATTAAAACTGAAACGAAAACCTGATCTTTTTCTAACCATAACCAAACTCCTGTGGGTTCCTTAAATCAAAAAAGGCATGAACATTCTCCTTCTCACCTGTGAGTCTCACACATGGCCTCAGGTCTCCAGATGAATCGTCTTTAAAAGCACAGACGGCGTTTGGGTCGTCAGTCAGCAGGGGGTACTTTAAGAACAGCTCCTGATTGGCCGGGCTGTGGACCAGCACACTGTACACCACTTCCTGTTTGTACAGGACCGTCTCAAACACCCGCAGGACCGGCTGAGCACCGGAGCAGAACTGGAGACAATAAATAAGAGTTTTAGTGGAGAAGTCAGACCTGATTCTGCACTGTAGAGGTCAAACGTCCAACTGTAGGAATAAGGTCAGTTTTTACAGACTGTTACTGGTCTGATCTGGTCTGTGCTGTGATCAGCTGCTCCAGCTGTGAGCAGATTTAATATTTCTGTGCCAGTACAGTGATACGTACATGCAGGTTCAAGTAAACAACATGAAGTTATAGGACAGTAACAATCTTAGAAGCTACAACGTGCAACTTAAACCATCGGTAGCATGAGACTCAATTAAACCACTCTGCTCTGTTCACCCTCCCTCTCCCTGCTTTAATAAGCTCTGCTTCTCTCTTCACTCCACCACGTTCTGCACAACTCTTCAGGTATTTAATGGTGTGAAATTGCAAAACATAAGACGCTACTAAACTATTTGGGAAGACATCCTTGCTATTTTCTCATTTGTTGAAAGGAACAGCCTCACTCCAGAAGTGAATATGTCAGAAATGTTGTTATGGAGCATATTTCTAGTAGAAATGTCAGAAAAAGGTTGCAAACTGTAACTTTAAAAATAATTTAGACTAGGGAAGAATCTCAGGGTACCTTTATATTCTGTATGTTGTGTCATCCCAGTGGTATTTAAAACTGATCCACTAACTAAAAAGTAGAGAATATACTGTATTTATAAAAGGTTGATAAGACCTGTCATCACTGACAAAGATTCACTTCTGATGGAAATCTTTTAACGTGAAGCCACTTCTACACAATGAGTAAAAAAGACTAAACTGAAAAGATCAGAAAAACATTTTTCATCTTTCTGCATTTTCAAAATGCTTCACAGTAACTTTCAACAGTAATAGTACTTCTACTATATAAAATACTGTACACTGGTACTGGGTTAGTTCCTGCTCACTGTAGGCCTCCAGCACCTCCTCCAGGGGGAAGGTGAAGCGGTACGATCCCAGCCGTGAGCTCTTCATGAAGGCCGGGGAGGTGGCAAACCTCCCCAGGAAGCTCTGCTGCCTCTGGACTTGCTCCTGGCTCCGGTCTGGGAAGGTCTTCTCCAGGAGCCCGGTCTCTGCTGCTGTTACATCATCAGGTCTCACAGACAGACTCCACCACAGCAGTGGAGTCTGTCTGCGAGAGTCCTGGGCCCTCAGAGGGTCCCGGGCCCTGAATCCACCGTCTCTCCTGATTCCTTTTAATCCAACTTGGTTTGTGTCGTGTTTCAGATGAGACACATGAAACTCTGGTCGAGGGTACGAAGGGATGTTTTCTCTGAAGAGGTACTGGTTTTCCAAATCTTGAGCTTCTTCTTTTAAATCATCCAGCTTCAAGTGTTGACCCTCAACAAAGTGTTCATTGTATTCTCTCCTGTTTTTTCGTTTCTGCATTGTCAAATATCTTCACGAGTCTTTACTGTCGGCAGAATCTTCTGACTGACTGATCTCTGGTCTCTGAGCAGCGAGACACAGATCTGAACCACACCTATTTCCTCTATCCATCACACAGATGAGTGATCATGCAAGGGAAGAGGAAAAGAGAGGCAGTCCACATGTTTTCAGTCATGAGTGTTTTTTTTATCTTACTTTTAGTTTTACTGTCCAGTATTTTATCTAATCTCTCTTCTCAGGCCTGTAAACACGTCTGGAGAGTGGAGCAAACAGGGTGTGTGTGATATGAGGTGTTCTTAGAAATCAAAAGTGAAAGTACAAATGAATTCATACAGTAACTTTAGATTAGATAAAGAGTCTCCTAAATCCTAAACACTTAAAGTGCATTAAATTGATTTCTGTTGTGATTTGGCGCCAATTCATATATAACTGAATTGAATTGAGATCGACGACCTCAGAACAAACTGAAGATGGACAAATTTATTTGAATCATCAACGTCACAGTAGTTTTGAAGAACTTTAAGCTTATATCATAATGTAAATATTGTTTTATGATTAATTTATCTAGTTTTATATAATAGTATCACAATCTGTGTATGTTACTGCTCTAAACATGAGTAAAATCATCGGGTTACTAAACAGCAGCTTATGATGAAAACAGTGACTGAAAACAACAACTGGAGGTTTCTGTCCTCATTAGGAATTAAATATGTTTCACTGGTAAATCTGATGAACTTTAAACTAACGTCTGTGAAATAGTCCAGTGTAGAAATTTAATCTTGATGAGTAGCAAAAGAGATTTAGTTTGTCTTAGTCACAGTTTACTGTAGTAAATCTAATAATTTCTAATAAATAATAAAACAGTGACACATGAGATTAAACACAAGACAAGTGAATTTATTTCACCACATATTTATTTCTGCCACCATAAATTAACTTATTACATCACATTAATTCACTCAATTACTATTAAAAATCTAATCCCGACGATGTTATTTATCATTAAATCAATTCCAGGAACCCAGTAGATGCTGATTTATAAGGAGTCGCTAAGTAAAAGACATTTTTAGGTGAAAATGCAGATTTTTCCAGATGAGTTGTTCCTGATCCGACGATCAGTCACAGGCGTCGGGTTCAGTGACACATGAAGCTGCAAAGAGAAAGAAAATGAGATGATCATTTTTCAACAGTGGGTTTTACATAAAGAAAAGTTCTCAAAGAGAAAAGACCAACGAGCTCCATCATCCAGAATAAAATCAGTGATGAGACAGAAACTGCTCCTATTTCTGTTCAACAGGTCTCATCTGACTTGACTTGTGGTGTGAAAGGTTTTATTTAATGATGTTTAACCTTCAGTGTCTCTGTTCTCTGTGTCCATTAAATACTGGACCCAGTCCTGTACGTAGTCAACTGTCTCAGTGCTACTGACGTTTGGATCCAGTGAACTCCTAAGTGTCCAGGTTGACTCTGGTCTTTTGTGGAACCTTTTAATCAAGCCGCTGGTTGAGGACTTGTGAGACATCTGTTTGTATATTTGTGCTCAGTTGTGCAGCAGAGCCTCACACTCCTCTTTCTGTCCCGTCAGTCAGTGCTGCTCTAAGAAGGGAGTAATACACAACCACAGTCCTGCATGAGCTCTTACACTTCATGGCAGTTTCTCCTGTTGAATTGTTTTTATTAATTTATTTCTCAGAACACGAACAGACTGATGAGTTGCAGAAGAACAATTATTAGTATTAGCAGTCGTACATTAGCCAGTTTTATTACTTCTTTCATCAGCACAACAGTCTTAAACTGTGCTAACATAACTTCTAAAGGGTTTTCTAATGATCAGCAACAGAATTATTATTTTAGTTTTAGTTATTATCATTTACTAAAACTTTGTTCTTTTCCAGATTCATTGTTGAAAGAGTTTTTCAACAATTAATGCTGAATAACTAGAGTTAGAGAAACAAAATGACTTCAGATTTATTAAGCTGTTTGTAGCTGTAATACCTGCCAATAGCTCTTGCAGTGACATTTCCTTCTCTAGTGAAGCAGGATCGTCTGGCCAAAGTTCTTTAACAAGAGTTTCAGCTTCTTTAAAACCGTCAAAGTTATAACGAGTGATTGTAGCCGGCCCTTTATCGCAGAACTTGAGGTTCTCTCTCAGTTTGTCACGATCAAACTCCAGCACCTGAAATTGAAAAGGATGAATTAAATAGTTTCCAGAATGAGGTGAAACTGCTCAGCTGGAGATGTCAATAGACATCGCAACCAGGGACAGAGTTTAGCAGGAACTGTATAAATCTGTTTAGTTACTGAACAAAAGATTTTGTTTTGTCACAATCAAACTAAAAATACTAAACAGAAAGAACTTGATCTGTCTACAAACTCTCAGAATCAGCAGTGAACTCACTTGTTCTTCCTCCAAATGCAGGGCGACAACAACATGATCCCAAACATAATATTCGCAATCAGACCCAAACAGCTGCCTAACGTCCATCTGGTTTTCATCACGTTTCTCAATCAGCTCATAACTGACAGAAAAAAAAAGAAAACAGAAACACAAAATGTTAATAAACTGCAGAACTAGTAGAAGATTGAAAGTACTGAAGAACATTAAAGTGCCTGCTCTGCTTCCTGTTCGTCCATATTTCTATTCTCTCTGTTTACCTGGTCTGATCCACCTGTGCTCCGCCCTTTAGAAGCAGGTCTGTCGTCTCCAATCCCCTGAAACCAAGCTCCAGCCTTCACTCCTGTTTTGACTTGACCTGTGTATCAGACCTTTGGGACCTGCCACAGGTGCTTCTGACTCTCTGCTCTTGACTGGGACTCTGGTTTCTGGATTATGGATCTATCTCTTGGTTTTCTGCGTATGATTATAGATTATATTTTGGACCTAGGATTACTGGATTGTAGAGCGGATTAATAACTTGGACTGTGTATGTACGTCTGCCACTGATCTGTTTGCCTTCTGAGTTTTATCTCCTCTCAGATCGTCATCACCTCCTCGAGCTACCAGACTGGATCTCTTTTATTCTCACTAAGTGATCCATTACCAACCTCCTAACTACAACTCCCATCACCTGGACACCCACCATTTTACTCACCTGGAGACATGTGCCTCCTCTTCTCGCTGACTTTGCCCTAACTCACCTGCTCCGCTGGTCCTGGTCCTCTAATCTAACACATTGAGTCTGACAACATCATCTCATGATCTATTATCTAAAAATATCACTCTTGTTTATTTCGCCCTGTTTCCTAAAAGAACTTCTCTGGTTCTGGTGTCAGACCAGTTTCTGTCAGTTGTTTCTGTGAGTCTGACTAGAACAAAACCTCACATAGAGAGCTCCTGCTTTTAGTAGATGAGGTCAAAGGATGAAGTTCATGAAGCATCATACAACAAATAGATTATAGTATGTAATGAAATCATTTTAAGAAACTTTAAGCACGACTGAGAATCTTCACCTACATTCATTCACTCTTTACAATAATAATCCAGTGTCTAAATAAACCTGTACTGAAATAATCTTGATGTTTTGTCTGTCAGTCTGAATAACACAAAGTCTGCAGCAGCACAATGTTAAATACATGTGTTCTTATAGAATCTTGTTATTTTTATAATCCTGAACTCAAAAAGCACAATGTTGGAGAGATTGTTCTTATACTTTCTCTTCCAGTGCTTTCTGGGCAAACGACACCTCCTTAAATACCTCAGTGTGTTTCTGTTTCTGAATGTTTAAACTGCAATCACAAATACATTTCTATGGGGGAACTTAATTTTAACTGCGCTGGGTGTGATTGCGAACTAGGTTTAGAGCGAAAAACACTTCACACACATCTGTATTAAAACTGAAACGAAAACCTGATCTTTTTCTAACCATAACCAAACTCCTGTGGGTTCCTTAAATCAAAAAAGGCATGAACATTCTCCTTCTCACCTGTGAGTCTCACACATGGCCTCAGGTCTCCAGATGAATCGTCTTTAAAAGCACAGACAACGTTTGGGTCGTCAGTCAGCAGGGGGTACTTTAAGAACAGCTCCTGATTGGCCGGGCTGTGGACCAGCACACTGTACACCACTTCCTGTTTGTACAGGACCGTCTCAAACACCCGCAGGACCGGCTGAGCACCGGAGCAGAACTGGAGACAATAAATAAGAGTTTTAGTGGAGAAGTCAGACCTGATTCTGCACTGTAGAGGTCAAACGGCCAACTGTAGGAATAAGGTCAGTTTTTACAGACTGTTACTGGTCTGATCTGGTCTGTGCTGTGATCAGCTGCTCCAGCTGTGAGCAGATTTAATATTTCTGTGCCAGTACAGTGATACGTACATGCAGGTTCAAGTAAACAACATGAAGTTATAGGACAGTAACAATCTTAGAAGCTACAACGTGCAACTTAAACCATCGGTAGCATGAGACTCAATTAAACCACTCTGCTCTGTTCACCCTCCCTCTCCCTGCTTTAATAAGCTCTGCTTCTCTCTTCACTCCACCACGTTCTGCACAACTCTTCAGGTATTTAATGGTGTGAAATTGCAAAACATAAGACGCTACTAAACTATTTGGGAAGACATCCTTGCTATTTTCTCATTTGTTGAAAGGAACAGCCTCACTCCAGAAGTGAATATGTCAGAAATGTTGTTATGGAGCATATTTCTAGTAGAAATGTCAGAAAAAGGTTGCAAACTGTAACTTTAAAAATAATTTAGACTAGGGAAGAATCTCAGGGTACCTTTATATTCTGTATGTTGTGTCATCCCAGTGGTATTTAAAACTGATCCACTAACTAAAAAGTAGAGAATATACTGTATTTATAAAAGGTTGATAAGACCTGTCATCACTGACAAAGATTCACTTCTGATGGAAATCTTTTAACGTGAAGCCACTTCTACACAATGAGTAAAAAAGACTAAACTGAAAAGATCAGAAAAACATTTTTCATCTTTCTGCATTTTCAAAATGCTTCACAGTAACTTTCAACAGTAATAGTACTTCTACTATATAAAATACTGTACACTGGTACTGGGTTAGTTCCTGCTCACTGTAGGCCTCCAGCACCTCCTCCAGGGGGAAGGTGAAGCGGTACGATCCCAGCATGGAGCTCTTCATGAAGGCCGGGGAGGTGGCAAACCTCCCCAGGAAGCTCTGCTGCCTCTGGACTTGCTCCTGGCTCCGGTCTGGGAAGGTCTTCTCCAGGAGCCCGGTCTCTGCTGCTGTTACATCATCAGGTCTCACAGACAGACTCCACCACAGCAGATAGTCTTTGTGTGGGTCCTTGAATCCACCGTCTCTCCTGATTCCTTTTAATCCAACTTGGTTTGTGTCGTGTTTCAGATGAGACACATGAAACTCTGGTCGAGGGTACGAAGGGATGTTTTCTTTGCAGATGTATTTCTTTTTACCAGGTGGAGCTATCAGTTTCAACTCAACCAGCTTCAAGTGTTGACCCTCAACAAAGTGTTCATTGTATTCTCTCCTGTTTTTTCGTTTCTGCATTGTCAGGTGGAGACTGATGTGGATTAAAAAGATGTATGAAAAGTCTTTGCTGTCAGGAGTACCTGCTAACCGTAGTTTAGAGACAGATCTCTGGTGTCTAAGTACAACTGAGTGGTAATAAATACTAAACATACAAACCACACCTACCTCACATTGCACAAGAGACGTGACATCATTCAGAGTAATACAGTGAGTAATTGTTAGGATTCAGTTTCATTTCTCTTTCTTTTCCTCCATGTTGTGACTTCCTCTCACTAAAATCACAATATTACATAACAATCATATTAGTGTCATATTTGGGTCCAAAGATAAATATGGGACAAAAGATCAACATTTCAGTTTTTATTTCCAAGTTTACATCTGGATCCTAAACACAACTAAAGAACAGAACAACCTTTTGTTTAAAGGTGATTACGTCTGGAGAGTGGAGTGAACAGTGTGTGTCTGATATGAGGTTTTCTTAAGAATCAAAAGTGAAAGTCAACTTGAATTCAAACCACTTTTCAGTATTTGTCTCATATTCATCTGTTGACATCAAACACAAATGTTTTCAGTCTACAGCAAAAATGAAGGGACTGGACTCACTGTTCCAATACTTTTGGAGGGGCGTGCACCTTACTTTATTGTTTTCTTCTTGACTTTTTTTATTACCATGTACCTCACGTGTAAGTCACTTATGATAAATGTAAATGTTGTTTGTCCAACCAACAGACTAAACCTCAAAATGATTTATGGTAGGCAAACTAAGGCAAACTGGCCCCGGGGCCATGGGCAGAGACTGAGAACATCTTCAGTCTGCACTGAAAAAAGAATTTTAGAATCTCATCATAATTTTGATGAAATATGTTACTCAGAGTTGTGATGCTTCACTTAAAGTATGGGAAACTAGGGACACACCTTAGAAGGAGAACAAGCTTTGACCTGGTGGTTGCAGCTGGAAGTCAGAAAAACCACCACCCTTCCTGTGAATCGGAACACGCAGGAGAACAATCTGGGTTGGGTGCAATGAGCTGAGTGGCAGGTAAAGGTGGGCCTGGGTGTACTTGTCCCTTGAGATCATAGGTCATTCAAACCTACTGTGTCTTTCATGTGACTCCCTCTTACTCACACATGTTCTGAAATGTGTCTAATAAGTGGTCTAACAACTAGGCCCAAGAACTGTGACCTTTTTCTGCACATTCCCTTTGTTTATGTTTGTTCTCTCATCTGTGGCCCCCTTTTTTGTTTCAGATGCTACCCTCCCCCTGTATGCTCCTGACTCCATGACTCGCCACATCATTAACCCTTGTCTGATTCACCTGTGCCTCATTTGTCTCTGCCTCACCACCACATAAGCCAATCCATGCCACTGCTTCCCTGTCAGTCCAACGTCTCCCCTGAAGAGTTCTCTCCTTTCTCTCAGTCTGCTCAACCAGTTTTTCTCTAAGAACTCTCCAAACTGTTCCTAGAGTATTGTATGTATGACCCTGCCTGTTAGTGCAGTCTCCCTTAGTTTCTGCTGTTCGTATTTTGTTTCAATTCAATTCAATTCAATTCAATTCAATTCAATTCAATTCAATTCAATTCAATTCAATTCAATTCAGTTTTATTTGTATAGCGCCAATTTACAACAGAAGTTATCTCAAGGCACTTTACAGTGTAAGGTTTAAGACCTTACAGAAAATATTTATACAAAAAATTATAGAGAAAACCCAACAATCCCATTTGAGCAAGCTTTAGGCAACAGTGGAGAGGAAAAACTCCCTTTAGAGGAAGCAACCTCCAGCAGAACCAGGCTCATAGTGGGCGGCCATCTGCCTCGACCAGTACTAAGTCATCAATGGTGAGAACGTGATTAGACATAGTGTCTCTGAGATTTTTAGGCCCAAACAGTATAACCTCTGTCTTGTCTGGATTTAGGAGAAGGAAATTGGAGGACATCTAGGCCTTTATGTCTTTTAAGCATGCTTGAAGTTTGACTAATTGATTAGTTTCTCCTGGTTTCATAGATAAGTATAGCTGGGTATCATCTGCATAACAATGGAAATTTATAGAGTGTTTCCTAATAATATTGCCTAAAGGGGACATATATAAAGTGAAAAGAATCGGTCCAAGCACAGATCCCTGTGGAACTCCATAACTGACTTTGCTGTGCATCGAAGACTCATCATTAACGTGTACAAACTGAAATCTATCTGATAGATACGATTTAAACCACTCTAGTGCTGTTCCTTTGATCCCAATGACATGTTCCAGTCTGTGTAATAAAATGTTGTGATCTATAGTGTCGAATGCAGCACTAAGATCTAACATGACGAGTATAGAGAGTAGTCCATTGTCTGATGCTAATAGAAGATCATTAGTGACCTTTACCAGTGCTGTTTCTGTACTATGATGTACTCTAAATCCTGACTGGAAATCTTCATACAAGTTATTGCTACGCAGGTGGTCGTACAATTGCTTAGAAACTATCTTTTCAAGGATTTTAGAGATAAAGGGCAGATTGGATATTGGTCTATAATTCGCTAAGACCCCTGAGTCCAGACTAGGCTTTTTGAGTAGGGGCTTGACTATAGCAACCTTAAAATCCTGTGGTACGTAGCCTATTTGTAAAGATAGATTGATCTGATCTAATATGGACGTGTTGATCAAAGGTAAGACATCCTTGAGGAGTCTAGTCGGGATGGGATCTAAGAGACATGTTGATGGTAGCAGTCTAAGTACGAGCGTGGATCTAGAGTTGTTGTACAGTCCATGCTATATGCAGGGAGGATCTGATCAATTTTTTCTCTAATAGTTATGATTTTATTTGTAAAGAAATTCATAAAGTCATTGCTGCTGAGAGTTGAGGGAATACTAGGCTCAACCGAGCTATGACTCTTTGTCAGCCTGGCTACAGTGCTGAAAAGAAACCTAGGGTTGTTCTTAATTGCCTCTATTAATGAGGAGTAATATGAGGTTCTAGCTTTACGCAGGGCTTTTATATTATTATTATTATATATTATTAAACTATCTTTCTAGGCAATATTCATCTAAATTGGTGGAACGCCACCTCCTTTCCAACTTACGTGATTTCTGCTTTAAGCTACGGATTTGTGAATTGTACCATGGAACTAACTTCCTCTGACTCACTAGCTTCTTTTTCAGAGGAGCAACAGTATCGAGTATTGTTCCAAGTGAAGCACCAGTACTATTAACAAGATAGTCCACTTGTGCTGGAGTAACATTGAAATAACTGCCTTCCTCTGTGTTGGTACATGGCTCTGAAATAAAAGATGGAATCAGTTCCTTAAATTTGTCGACAGCATTTTCACATAAACATCTACTGTAGTGAATCTTATCTGTAGGTTTAGTAAAGTCTGGTACTGTAAATTCAAATGTAATTAAGAAATGGTCAGATAAAAGAGGGTTTTGGGGAAAAACTATTAACTGATCAACTTCCACACCGTATGTCAGAATAAGATCAAAGGTGTGATTAAAACAGTGAGTGGGTTTATTTCCATTTAGAGTCTAATAGTGAATTAAATACAGTGTTGAGGCAGTTATCATCAACATCTACATGGATATTGAAGTCACCCACTATAATGACTTTATCTGCACTAAGAACTAAATCAGATAGAAACTCTGAGAATTCAGTTAAAAACTCAGAGTAAGGGACAGGAGGACGGTACACAATAACAAACAGGACTGGTTTTTGATTTTTCCAGTTAGGATCAGAGAGGCTAAGAGTGAGGCTCTCAAATGAATTCAAACTATGTTTAGGTCTGGGGTTGATTAACAAACTTGAGTGGAAGATTGCTGCTACTCCTCCACCCCGACCTGTGCTTCTAGGAACATGATAATTAACATGACTTGAGGGGGTCGACTCATTCAGAGAGACATATTCATCCTGCTGCAGCCAGGTTTCAGTCAGACAGAATAAGTCTATTTGATGGTCAATTATCAAATCATTTACTAAGAGGGATTTAGACGAGAGAGATCTGATATTTAACAGTCCACATTTGATTGTTGTCTTGTTATTTTGTTCTAAGAGAGGAGTCGTCTTTATTTTTATTAGGTTTTTATGAATAACTCCTCTTGTGTTAGTTTTAGATATAAATAATTTAGGTACTCGGGGAGCAGACACTGTCTCTATGGGGTTATGTTAGTTTTTGGGGGGTGACGGCTGTAAGGAAGCTGCAGAGAGGTGTGTAAGACTGCGTCTCTGCGTCCTGGGCTCCACTCTGACATGTCAGGGTTTAGGTCGCCTAATAAACTCTGTCATATTTCTAGAGAGTTGAGACGCACCATCTAAAGTGGGATGGATGCTGTTTCTTCTAATCAGCCCAGGTTTTCTCCAAAAAGTTCTCCAATTGTCTATGTAGCCCACGTTGTTAGCGGGACACCACTTAGACAGCCAGCGGTTGAATGACGTCATGCGGCTAAACATGTCGTCACTGGTCAGATTGTTTGGATTCTTGTGCCTGCCTCTGGATGTAGTCTCTGTCTGCAACCTGTAGGTTCACTACACCAGCCGGCCCATGTCGTGCTTTTGGGTCCTCTCCTCATACCAGCACTCAGATGAACAGTGAGTGATGGATTATTACAGCCTCTGTTCAAATTGTTAAAATATTAATGAAACATACAATCAACTACAAACTTTATATACTCTACATCTGTCCATGCCTGCACATATAAATGCACTGTAATTAACAGTACTTATAGATAAATGTGAGTACATCTCAAGGGGCTCTCCTTTTAATAAAGTTCCAGTACATAGAGATATTATAGTGGCCTGTTCATGTACAGTATAACAATTAAGAAGGTGCAGAAACCAGCCTTTATATGGCTTCTGCTTGAAAAAGTTTAAGTAGCGTATCTCTGAGTGAGGGTACAAAGCTGTAAAGGCCGGGTCATCAATAATTCCTGTTTACGTTTATATCCAAATAATTTATATAAAAAGGAAATAAAAGAAAACCGAGCACAGAACCGAGGGGTACCGCATTAGAGGTGGGCATCCAGCTTAAGCTGAGTCCATAAACATTAACACAGATAGATTAAAATAACCAATCTGCTGCTGGGTTAACCAAACTTGTATCAAGTAGCCAACATGTTAGTATGGGGTGGTCCACAGTATCAAAAGCACCTGCAAAGTTCTGATTCTTGTCCAATGCTGCACGATTAAAAATGATTACCTGCAGTTATTTCCAAGTTTAAAACCAACTGCTCAAACTGTTTGATAATATACAGTATTTGGAGACAGAGATCGTGACATGAAACTTGTTTTTTAAAAACATGGTTATGCCTTTTGGGTCAATCAGCACGGGAAACATCTTAACCAGGTAAATGATAATTATCTTTGTGTCGATCATAAGACCCATATTAATTTATAGTCATTGATAGTGCATTATAATTATTGATGCATTGGTGCAGTTGATAAAGACATAGTTCATTTCTAATTACAGTAATACTTGAGTAACTTGTTTATAACCTTTATATTTTATTCTATATAAAATGTTGAATGTAGGTAAATATCCCCATATTTTCCTCCTTCTAAAGTGCAGCTAAGTACTGCACTAGTAATGTAGTAGTAATATAAATATTAATACTTGAATAGAGTCAAGGACCTGAAAACTTTGTCTTGGAGGACAGGAGACTTTTATTTTGAAGGTTATCGTCAGCGGAAGTTGTTGCTCTCGTTTTTAGCTAGCTGATGTCGGAAAAAGTGTTGTAGCGTAATCTATTAAACTTACTGAAGAAACACAATATAAAGTGTGTCTGTGACATTAAACTGATACCGACAGCCGTATAGAAGATCATAACAAACAGTTTAGATGATTTAAAGCACATTTTATGTTAGAAGTTCATCGCTAACGTTAGCTAATTAGGAAATCTGAGTAGCTACCGAAGCTAATAGGATTAGCTCCTAGAGCTAAACGGGAAAACACAAGCTAACGTCGGTTAAATGGCTGAGAAGCAGCAGAGCACCCGGTGGAGTCATCCCGGAGAGCTGTAAAGGTGAGTGTTGTTCAGTAAATCTCCACGTATGTGCTCCTGTTAAAGGCTAACGGTTAGCCACCAACTCTGGAAGGTGGCGACAGCAGGCTGGTTCACCTGTACAGGTGAGAGACGAGTGTTGAAACCCTGTAGTAGTTAGAGAGCAGCACACCAGACTCCACGGACGAATCTTGAACTGTCGCATGTTCTCTGTATTTTTCTGTAGAGGTGGACAGTGTTAATGTTAAAGAATAGTATACCTATTATACCACATTGTAGAAACGACTTCATCCTGTCCTGCAAATAAAATTTTACCCAAGTAGAAATATCAGGAAGATGCAGTAAAGTTTTAAGGAGAATTAACTTGTGTGTTTATGAAACTAGTGAACATATTATTCAAATGTGTCCCAACAACAGAAGCAAATCTTTACATTTGAGTACACTTCTTCTTCTTCTTCTTCTTCTCTTTCGGCTTTTCCCATCAGGGGTCGCCACAGCGAATCATCCTTCTCCACCTAAATCTATCATGAACATCTTCTACCCTAACATTAGCCAACCTCATGTCTGTTATAACATCCATATATCTCCTCCTTGGTCGTCCTCTTGTCCTCCTGCCTGGCAGCTCCATCTCCAACATCCTTCTACCAATATACTCACTATCCCTCCTCTGAACATGTCCAAACCATCTCAGTCTGGCCTCTCTGACTTTGTCGCTAACTCAGACAACGTGAGCCGTCCCTCTGATGTACTCGTTCCTTATTCTGTCTAACCTGGTCACTCCTAAGGAGAACCTCAACATCTTCATCTCTGCTACCTCCATCTCAGCCTCTTGTCTCTGTCTCACTGCTACCGTCTCTAACCCATAGAGCAGAGCTGGAGTGACTTTATTATTATACTACTATTTACTATTGTTTTATGTTTTTCCAAATTGTCCAAACAAGAGTAAAGCTTCAAATATTAGTTGATTAATCATCAACTATTTTGAGAATAAGTGCAGAATAATTTTGGATTTCCTCTAATCATCATGATCTTAAACACAGACACAAATATTGAAATGTTTTAATGAAGCGTGGGACTCTGGGATTCTGTTACAGAGCTGAAATATGATCTTGTTGTGTTTCCCCTGTCGTCTGCAGGGTAAGTCCAGGATGCTCCAGGGGCCGTACAACAGCCTGGACCGGGACCGGCCCCTAATCCGGCTCCCGTTCACAAGCTTTGCTGTGGGAACAGTCTTGCTTCCTCTGTCCGGGTTCATCGCGTGCGTCAGCATTTCACTCATGTACCACTTTGCAGATGCAACATACACACACTGTCAGGTAAATGGTCCCAACAGACATTGATGGAATTCTGCAAACACACCTGAGAACTGTGAAGATGTTCTGTGAAGACAATCTTCTTAAGGGTACAAACATCTGAAAACATGTTTTCTGAGCAGGAAAAATCATAGTGTAACTCACATTTTTGTGGTGAAACACATCAAGAAGGTGTGTGTAGCATGAACTGTGTGTGAACAAGGATTTACTGGTTACACAACTTAATTAAAAGGAGGCTTTGCAAACTAAACTAACACAATGAATCATTGTAAGACCAAATGGTAACAGCTTTATAATAAATAGTCTTTTAAAACATCACAATGTAGTTGTAAGCTCATTTAACCTTTTTTAAAATGCACAGTAGACACATTTTATATTATTACTAATAATAATATTATATATTTTTATATAAGTGCAAAGGAAGATGCGTGGCAATCTTTAAAAACTGCTGAAAACAGAACTCTTTCGCATCTTCCTTTGCACTTACAAAAAACAAAACAAAAAAAAAAACTTTTCTACTCTTTTGTTCTCACATCTCTTGAAACAGAAACACTTTTTAACAGCACTTTGCTTTAATGTTGTTTCTCCTTGACTTAGATTTTGTTTGCTTGCCTTGTTCCTCACTTGTAAGTCGCTTTGGATAAAAGCGTCTGATAATGACTAAATGTAAATGTATTACAGCTGTTTTACTTTATCTTTCATTAGCTGTTTATACAACAGCCTTCACTAAATTTCTGCTCATCAAGTTTTAACTGTATCTATTTCCATTTCTAACATGTTCAAATGTAAACGCTTATTTTAAGTAAAGTTTGATTTGTGGAGATATTTTTTGTAAGAATATTGTTATAAAAGCTGCAATAAGCTTTTGTGTGTTTTCTTTTTTGTCACAAACCAGGTATCAAACTACCTCCCCTCCATCAGCTCCGCTATCAGCCGCGTGCCGGAGCGCTACATCTGGCGCTGCTGCATCGGTCTGCACTCAGCGCCCCGATACCTGATGTCCATCATGTATTTTAAATTCTACCACGGCCGCTTCGCCAACAGGCTGCTGGAGCAACTGCTGAGTGGCCTGGCTCTGCTCTGCAGCCTCACAGAAAACAGCGGCCTGCTCGTGCTCACGTACGTGGCGTCCACTGAAACATACAGTAAGTACAGGACGACGATAAGTTCACAGCTGATAATTATCTGCTAACATTTAATTAGTTAGAAATGCAAAAATATGAGGACAATAGGTGTATTTCATCGATCTTAGTTTATTACAGTAAACAAATGATGTAAATAAGAGTCGCGGGCAGTTTATTGTTGTCAAGAATCAGAACTTTGCACTGAGCCGTAACACATTTCTACTAATTTTAAAGTATAGAAGCTTTTTTAAGTTAGACGGAAGTGATGAGTCATCTAATGAAGGAAGCTTTTACTTAAAGTTGAGCAGACTGTCAGATCGACTGTGGGTGTTCATTATAGAGTCATTGTTGTGGTAGTTTGTTAATTGTAAAATAACCGTTTTATTCTTAGAGAGGATGATTCATTGCTTTAGTCTTTTTACTATTTTCTTTTTTTTTTTTGTCATCTGATAAGAGCTTTGTTCTGGTTTTGTAAGGACAGATGTCACAGTTTTAGTGCCCCGTTTGTCTCTTCAGATTATCATAAGAACGGTTTCATCGTGTTCATAGCGAGCTCGCTGCTGCACATGCTCATCACCTGCAGGCTGTGGCACATGATCAGGAGATCCTACGTGAGTCCAGAGGTAAACAAACTGTCTCGGTGAGACATCTGTTTTCATCTCACTGTGTCCACATCGTGTCGCAAATTAACCACTGAATCCTAACATGATCTAAAAGGATTAAAACAGTCATCACACATAATCAGAACTAAAAAACAAAACTTTAAAATAAGATGTAAGAAAGTCCGATCAGTTCTGTTTGACGCAGTGCTGAGTTTTCACCTGTAGACGGTGCTGATGGGCTGCAGGTCCAGGTCTACACAGAGCAGTTTGGACATGATTCACAAAACGCTGCGAGTGACACAGAGACTCTGAAGGCAGGTTCAAGGAGTTACTGAGCACATTATCAGGTTCCATAAATAATCCCAAGGTGCTAGAGGAGGTTGTAGAGTTTCTTCAGGTGGTCCGCTTCAGATCCTGGTTGTCCTACAGGAGGATTCCGAATCCTTGACTCGGTTAATTTGGCTCTTGCGGGGGTTTCAGAAGTACCTGTACACGTTTGCTGGTGCCTTGGCAGGATTTGTTATATTTTTTTAAGTTCATGCTGGACAGAGCCACAAACTGATGTGTTGTCACACTTTGTTTTAAATTAAGACTTGAAAGAAAAGGGAAGTTCACATCTTAAACCAGTTTTTCAACACCATGTCACTAAAACAGTTAAAGAGGTCTGAGCAGAGCAGGAACCTGATGTGTTGTAAAACTGCCGTGTGGTATCTCCCAGTTGAGCAGGAAATAAATGAATAAATTCCAACTTTAACTTGTGACTCAGACATTATTTTGGTTCTTCCCTGATTCAGTATCAGCGGAGCATACGTGTCACCTCCCTCCCCCCCCACCACAAACACCAGACAGCCTGCTAACAGTGAAACCTGCTGACGGGATCAGAGTCGAGGGTCGTTTGCACAGATTCAGTTCATACTGCCGTCACCGAGGACGCTCACATGACCGGACTACTGAGCTTCCAGGAAACCTTCACAGCTGATTCATTTATTTTAGTTATGTAGTTGTTCCCACTCGTTCTAGAGGACCTCTGTTTAGTCAAAGCTGCGTCTGCACCTTTTAGCTGAGTTATTTCTGTGATTATTGTCATTATCGTAGAAACAAACCAAGCTGCTCAGATTGTATTAGGAAAAAAAAAAGTCCAGTTGAAATGGTGTTCAGTTTTCAGAGCTCTTATATTTCTGTCTATGGAAAATGGAAATTCAATTCAATTTTATTTGTATTGCGCCAAATCACAACAGAAGTTATCTCAAGGCACTTTACAGTTCAAGGTTTAAGACATTACAGAGTATAATTGTATAAATAAATAACATCACACTGTGTTGCATGTTGGAAGACGGCGGCGCCACATGGTGAGGTGCTCACCTGTGATCAGTTAAAACACTGAGGTTTCTGCGTGTACTGTGGTTATTATGGATAAATCTATAACAATTGAATTCTCTGTGTCTCTCAGGAAGTGAGGTCGTATCGATGGAAAATCCGTCTCTTCGTCTTCAACGGCAGCTGTTGTCTGGCCGCCTATTACTTCTTTAGACGCCACAACAAGTACTGTGAACCAGGAAGTAAGTGTCCGAGTCCTGCTCAGGTTTGGACACGTACAGTCACAGGGTGCATCCCAATCCTCTTATTAGCTTATTACTCCTCGATCATCTTTAAAGTTTTTATTTTAGCTAGGAGACCTAAAAAAGATCTGAGGTAAAGTGTTTTATGGGACAGAGGCTCTTCTTTAATCTGTCGGTGATCGGATGCTGCAGCTGGTTACACTGATCTGAAACCATTTATTTAGCTATTGCTGCTTTTTTTTTTTTTTTGGTTTCATCGTTTCCATTTAGTCACAAGAGGCAGAAAACTGATCATTTTATATATTTCTATTGACCTCCATTATTGGGCTACTACTGATATTACTACTCCTCCTCATAGTAATAATAATAATAACTTCTCAAATTTCAAAGTGATGAAAAAATGTGACTCAATAATCCTTCCTGGTCACGTCGTCCAGTCTGGACTTTGTCTGTTTTGATAATGAAACAGGTTTTATATTTTGTCCTATGTGACGTTTCAAAGTGTTGTATTTCACCCTGTTAGTGTTCAGTTGTTCACGCGCTGCCTCTCTGCTCCCCGTCCTGCAGTCTACACCCTGTTTGCCCTCTTTGAATACCTGGTGGTCTTCTCCAACATGGCCTTCCACATCACGGCCTTCTGGGACTTTGGGAGCAAAGAGGTGATTGTGGCCACGCCGCCCGAAGACAAACGATACTAAACGGCTGCCTGAGCTGTTTTAAGCTTTTTAAACAAAGGGGAGAAAACGTCCACCAGTGGGACACAAAGACATTAGTTTAAACTTTGTCTGACATATCTGAACACTTAAAGGCATCATGTGGCCTCACTCAGCTTTGCAGGTGTTTTTTTTTTACCTGATCTTTCCAACAACACCTGTTCTTACTTTAATTTCATCATGTTGTGATGCTCTGTAGGAGACAGTTGAACTGTTTTAGGTAAAACAACACTTCAGGAGCGATAACACAGTAATACATCTGTGACCAAAACCTGCTTTTCTAAAACGGGTTTTGAACAGTTATGGAAAACCTGGAAATTTCATGGAATTTTGACGGATGTTTTTTCCAAGCCTGGAAATGGTTTGAAAAAATGCAAAAACCCAAAGTGTTGTGAAAATTAAAAATTGTAAAAGAGTATTTTTAACACGATTCAGCGTTGATCTCATTTGTTTAGTTTTAGTTTTTTTTAATGTGCTTACATTTTTTCTTATTCCTTCCTGAGGTCAAAAACAGAAAGTTGTTTCAGGCACTTTCTCTAAAACTAAACTGGAATCACAAATACATTTTGTGGCGAGTCTATTAACACATTGACCATAATTAACATAAGTCGAGACAAGTCGCAAATTAATTGATATTTAACACATCAGTTAAATTTATTTCCTGCCACATCCTGTTTTCTTTTCTGCAGAATTCTCTGACTTTAGTGTTAATAACGTCTTTATGGTTGGATTCAGACACTCGCAGTATCAAAGGGTTAGAGAAACACTGTAGGGCTGTGGTAATACACAAAAATCAGTTCACATAACATCAAAATTTAACATTATCTTCCTTCAACTGTGACCAAAGTGTTTTTCTTGCCTTAACATCCATTCATTCAAAAACTGTGCTGCATCACAGCATAATTAATTGTCCAAAGACAGTTTTCTTGTTATCTGTCTTGTCGGTCTGTCACCTTAATTCATAACTACAGTTGGATTTGTGTCTGATGGTGGGTTGGGGTGATTTAGGATCTCCTCCTTTGGTCAGTGATTTATTCAGATTTGTGTGTAACTTAAAAACGCAGCTCTCTTTAAATAGTTTCCTGTTCAGTCATTACAGTGGCAAGAAAAAGTATGTGAACCGGGTTTTCTGCTTTAATTAGTCATAAAATGTGATCTGATCTTCATCTAAGTCAAAAGTATTAACAAATAGAATGAGCCTAAATTAATAACTCAAATAATCAGATTTTACACATCGACAGTCGGACAGGACACAAATCAACAACGGCAACTCCGTCAGAAATGTTAATAACAGATGAAGGCTGATTTGAGCGTCGTGTTCTCTGCTCAGTGTTTTTAATCCAACCATGTTATCAGTGAACTGGCTGCTCAAACATGCTCACACTAATGTAAATAGTAAAACCACTTGGAGCGAAACTTACTGCAGGTCTCTCACAGATGAGGAGCCGAGTGGAGATTTAATTCTCCACCTCCCCCCTATAACGTTGATGATGAGGTGGGGCAGAACCGTTCCCAGGCCAATCCTGCAAAAGAGGGACAGCCTCTCAGTGAATCTACCCTCAATAAATAACGTTTAAATTGACATATAAAAAATAATCCTGTCTTAAAGGAGCTGACGACCAGTTAATATCACCTAAAGATATTTCCACTGTAAGTGTGATCACTGCAGTCCTGAGGTCAACTGTAAGTGACTGTAACTGGAACCTTTCTTTATTTCCTAGAATCCAGAAGGTCATGGCTTCACTGACCTCAATCAGTCTCAGTTTTAAAAGAATTTCTCTGGAATTCTGCAATTAAAAGCAGAACTGAATTTTAACAAACCCAATGTGAGCAGATGTGGAAGGAGACTCCAGATGTTTTAACAAATAGCAGAGGTACAGGGACTGTTTGGACCAAACATTTAAGAGGTGGAACCAGACAGACAGAGAGAGAGAATAGAAAACTTTTAAAATGTTTAAAATTATTCCACATTATCAGAACCTTTAGATTCCTAAACACAGAACCTGGAGGTGTAACGACTGTGTTAATGTTTGACTACACATACTCAGAGCTCAGACAATAGAGAAGTGTTTGCTGTGTTTGTTTGTGAATAAAATATTTGATAGTGAAATGATCACGAGTGAACGTCACACACCATCATAATGAAAGCTTCATGACACATCCTAAAAATAAGTCACATGTTTAGTAAGCAAATAACACACAAGCATCTTTTGTATAAAGAAAATAATCTACTGACTGATCAAGATCCCAACGGAGGCTGATATAGACACACGTAGATAAAATACTAAAGAGGTGAAGATGTGAAATGAACCAAACTATTTATTTTAGTGAGAATATCAACAAACTGATTTTTCTAACTACCACAACAGATCTTACAGATGGGAACAGATTTATTTATTCATTAGTTCAACTCGATACCGTGATTATATTTCACAAAGGCTGATGATCAATCAGCTGATAAGAATTAGATTAATAGTGTTTCATATGATTTGTTTCATTTAGTGAGGACATCTCCTTCCAATTAACATTTAAACAAGACCTGCACCACTCATTAAAGACATGTACATCACAGTTTACAGTGATGACTTGTTTTTAGCAATAAATGTTGAATTTATTTAGTTAAAGAAATTTTATTTAGTCTTTAGACTAATTAATGAATTAATGAGTAGGATGAATTGGTACTGACAACAGTATTGATGACATCTGCATGATACTAATCTGTTTTTGGCCTTAATTACTGAAGTCCTGCATCTCGAAGATCTCACAAGCACATACTGTGAACACAGGAGAGTCAGAGTGCAGCAGTCAGGAGGTTCACATTAAGACTGACGTGATGTGAGTCGGTGTCCAGCAGGTCGATACTAAAGTTTCTACTGGTGAGAAAACACAGTCAAACACTGATGTTACTCTTCTTCTCCTATTTATCTGCTGACTCAGATCGAGCTTCGTTTTGTTTCTGTGGAACTTCTGTGACAGTTTTTGTTTTACTCTTATGGACATGTTGAATATTTCTGTAAATTATATTTGTGATATTTAAAACTGAATCATGTTGCTAAACTTTATTAATTTCCAAAATTGACAGCATAGTAAAATATTTAATACAGCAGCAGATCAGTAAAAGTCTGAGTACTAAAAATAGTCCACTACAGGTAGTACCCTTCAGTTTTCCTACTCAAGTAAAAGTACTAAAGTACATACTCTAAATGTTACTTTAAGCACCAAAGTAAAAGTTCTCCACTAAGAAAACTGACGGAGGCGACCTGGGGAAATTCAAAACAGATGCCCGAGCCACCTCAGCTGACTCCGCACCCTCACCCCACTTCCTAAGGGGCCTAATTCTCCTCTCCAGCACTCTGGCATAGACTTTCCAGGGGAAGCTGAGGAATGTGATGTGATCCCCTGTAGCTGGAACACATCCTCCGGTCCCCCTTCTTGTACCTCCGTGCCTCTGGACCGGGAGGGTACCACCACCCCGGTCCAGAGGCACTGTGCACAACCGCCACAGGATGCTGCAAAGGTGTGTCAGCCAGGACGGCCCCCGGTGCCATGCCTCAGTGACTTCAGCCAGGCTGATGGACGAATGCCAGAATGTTGCCAGAATTTTTTTGAGGCTGACCTGCAGCGTGCTTGGCCTGCCGAAACCCGTCAGCTGCCTCAGGAGGCCACAGGCCAACCAGGCTCGGTAAGACTCCTTCTTCAGCTTGACAGCATCCCTTACTTTCGGTGTCGCCGCCATAACAGGCAGCAGAGACCTCCCTCGGTATCTGGTTGAAGCTGCCCCGATGGTGCGAGTTGAAGACCCCTCTGTTTCCAACAGACCCTCTGTTCTGTTTGGGTCTGCAAAGTCTGTCCTTCGGATCCAGCTCCCAACCAGGTGGTGACACATAAAATAAGGATTTTTATAAGAATCTGATCCTGCAAAAAGTAACTGATGATGTACAAATAAATGTAGTGGAGTTAAAGTAAAAGTACCTCAACATTTTACTTGAGTACAGTACTTCAGTACATGTACTCACCACCTCTGCAGCAGATTTCTGCCGTTTTACACAATC
Source organism: Anabas testudineus (assembly GCF_900324465.2). Lineage (NCBI taxonomy): Eukaryota > Metazoa > Chordata > Actinopteri > Anabantiformes > Anabantidae > Anabas > Anabas testudineus. The sequence goes on from NC_046619.1 coordinate 22,256,527, forward strand.
AATTCTGCTCAAGATATTGTTCATGTTATTATTGTTCATGTTATGTCACCATCGTATCAGGTTGCTGAGTAAGCTGTAGTCCAGAGCAGCTGTAGAGCTGATTCATGCTGTTTATTGACAATTACTGATAAAAACAAGATATGAGACTCAACAAATGATGTTCACAAGTTGACTGATTTATACAGACAAACTCACACAGAGTTATAAACGTACTTTTGGTGAACACCTTGTCTTCTGTGGACACCTAAGCTCGTGGTTTACGTGCACCGTGTTCTAAATGCGGCCCCAGAACTGCTGTCAGCGTTATACACAGCTGTGGGTATTTGTAGCGTCTGCAGCACTAATTCATCACCACAGCGATATATCAGACATCATTATTAAACCTCAGAACGAGCTTAACGCAACAGAGCTCACAATGTGCTTCACACGTAAGAAGAAAAACAACAGGTAACGGCTCAAACTGTCAGAACAAAGAAAGGAGTCATCACAGTATTTAGAAATAATAACTGAGTCAGTGAAAGTGTTCTAGTGGAAGATCATCTCTTTATTTGCAGCTTATTTGTCTGTTGTTAACATTAAGTCTCAGACACAGGAACAGGATATTCCTCTCAGCCTTGGAGGAGACGCTCCAGAGGAAAGACTGACATCCTGGAAAGAGGCAAACTGAATTCACACAGACTAACGTCCAGCGGGCCGGTTCCTCTGTCCCGGTTAAAGGTTTCAGACACTTTCTCTCCTTTTCTTCAGAGGAACATTGTCTGACTGGAAACAATGAGGTGAATATGTCTGTTTGCACAAAACGTTTTAATAGAAACACTCTTTGTGTTGGAACCACAGTGGTGGTTGGTGGTGGCACAGCTTCATCTGGAATCTGATTGGCCACCACTGGTCCTCCCCCCTCTTGAGTTAGAAAGTGAAAGGTAGTTGGTTTATGTTGGTGAGCAACAACGTACAGAACCAAAACATCTACAGAGACACAGAAATGTATCACAAACGGACACAGAGTGAAAAAGATGAAAATGACTAATCAGATTAGATCAGTAACTATTAACTGAATCAGATCTTAAGCAAAAGTTAAACTGGGTCCAGCTTCCAAAAGCTTTTATAAAAACTCCAGAGCTCAGACTTTGAGCTCCCCTAGCTGGACTTTTTGAATATCTCTAATTGTGATTTGATTATTTTATTATCTGACACCATAAGAGTCCGTTCATCGTTTGGGGAAGTTGTTTGTCAGCTAGTTATTTATTAAACTCACTTCCCTCATATTCATTTACCTGAAGAAGAAAACACCTTCACACACAATCGACAGCCCATCAGAGTTTTTCATTTCTCTCTTTGGTGTTTGGAGGATGATTTAGCCACAGGGCGAAAAAATACTGCAACATCAAAATATACTGTTACAAGTTCTTCATAGAAAATATAAATTTTATTCAATATTAATAATGATGGTTAAGTTTTCTGATCATTCTACCAATAATAGCAGTACTGATGATTTTCATGTCTTAATTGTTTGAAGTGAACCCCAGTGTAACTAAATGAAACCTAAATTAAAATTAAAAGAAAAAGAAACAACAAATAGTCACAACTGAGAATTAATCATGTGTTAAATGTGTTATTAAATACACGCAGTGCAGTAAAAAGTACATTAAATCTTTTAAAAATGTGCAGTAGAAGTACAAACACCTTAAACTTTCCATCAGTGTCATGAAAACCTGGGAATAAAACACAGCAGGCAGACGTACTGTATGAAACTCGTATTAAAAAAATAAAAAAAACAGTCAATTAATAAAAACCTGTTCAAAAATCAGTTCAAATCAAAGCCTGTTAACAGTTTCATGGGATTACCACAGAAGGTTTTACTTCTCTTAACCTCAATTTTTGATCCACACAGACCATCTTCATGTTCATTATCAATAACTATTTCTTTCTATTTATATCCTGCTCATCTTCAAACTGCTGCAGATACATCTGAAAAAATCCTTCACAAGTACGTGCACCGATTTCATGCTGGGCAGTTGTAGTTGTATAGATCAGGGTTTTTCTATCTGAGTGTTGGATCCACATGCTGTGAGCTGGCAGCTCATTACGCTGAATTAACTATTAGCAGTTCCTGTTTAGTGTGGTGGCGAAGAACCATCAATAGATCACTGAGAGGAAAACATGAAAACACGACTGTTCTGAGGCACGTTGTGCAGTCAGGTTACCGAATCATTTCCAAACCTGTGGACAGCAGAGGTGACGATACTGTGTCCTAATGAAATCAATTTTAATAAAACTGTGTTTCATGTCTGTGGGTCACGACTCTGAGAAGTGGAGTCTTTAAAAATGAGCAACAAGTGGTTTTAAAGTACCGTAACGCTCGTTAATGAGCTGAGTCACAGCAAGAAAGTGAAATAGGAGGATGAGGAGACTGTAGGTGGTTGTCAGTGAAGGTGTGTTAATGGGATTTGACAAGAATAATGTGAAAACACTTTGTACATGTTTTAACATTTATTGGCTCCAGTGAAGGTGAAGATGGTCATAATTTCATTAAATGAGCCCAATGTGGCGTCCGGACAAACTTTTCAGGGTTTGTCTCGTCTGTTTCGGGTCTGTGAAGATTCACTGCTGCCATCACTGGATTCCTTAAATTCTCAGCTTAAAAACACGACAGTGATTCTCAGGCAAGTTCTGGCCCACAGATAATATGTGTCCAGGAAATGTACGCTGTGTGTTAAATCTGAGTTATGAGAAATGTCTTCAAACAACATTTATCAAACTAGAACTGCTTAGTTCTTCCTACCCTGCTTGTTCCTGTCCACACTTTACCACCGGATCCATTTAAAACTTCAAACATGATAATTCTCAGGTAAGTTCTGCACTAAATAAGGAACATCTTTGCTTTTCTGTGATTTCCAAACAGATTTCATTCACTGCCACTTTAGATACGCTGTGAGATGATGGCTGACACTGTTCCAGTTTTCCCAATAGACTCTGCTATAATTCTGGGACAATAACGACCTTTCTAATTCTTAAAGAAAAATTCTAGCTGAACATAAAATAAAACATTTTAAACATCATTTTTTAAACAGTCTCTCAGACGGTTATCCCATAAACTCAGCCCGGCTCCAACCCTCGAGGCTCGGTCCTACAGCAGGACGCAGGGCTTCTTATTGACGGTGGGCTGTGGGTTAAGGAAGGATCTCACGGCCTCGGTGAACACGTCCTTTATGCCGTCCTGGTTCAGAGCCGAACACTCCATGTAGCGCATGGCGTGGATCTGCCTGGCGAGGGCGGCACCCTGCTGGTGGGTGACGGGCGTCTGGTTCTGATCCTTCAGCTTCTTCTGGATCTCAGCATCATTTCGAAGGTCGCTCTTTGTGCCGACCAGGAGGATGGGAACGCCGGGACAATGGTGAGACACCTGAAGGGAGATCCGTAACAGGAAAGAGTGAGACTGCAGGAAGTGAGAACACTGTAAACATGAAGCTACATCAGCAGCTGGTTCCTACAGTGAAAAGATTCAGTTTATTTAAAAAGCACCAAACGTTGTTTTCTTCTGCTTCATCTACTGGTGGGAACCAGTCCGTCCTGTATTAGTACAGGAGTTCTACGGCTACATTACAGTGACCATGACAACATATCCCATAATTATGAAGATGTAAAAATTATTTCTGCTTTATTCTGTTGCCAGGCAGATTTTGACCTCTGACCTCTGGATGCCACTTGTGTTTGACGTTCTCGTAGGAGGCCGGGCTCGAGATGGAGAAGCAGATGATGAAGACGTTGGTCTGCGGATAGGACAGCGTCCTGAGCCGGTCATACTCCTCCTGCCCGCTGTGTCCCACAGGTTCAGACTGATGATCCTGCCGTCCACCGTCACCTGAACGCACCACATGTTTCCCTTCATATCACAGTAACGTTTGAAATTCTCCGTACAAAAGTATGTTTAGGGACAAATCAGAGGATCCTGTAAATGGAAACAAACCTCAAACACACATCTACAAAATAGATGTTAGTTCTGGATGTACTTATTATGTAATTAACAAGTATTATTCTAAGTATTCTAGTAAGTATTCTAAGTACTTATTATTGTTCTGTTAGTATCTTCCAAATAATTAGCATCCTAACAAATAAACATCGACTTACTTTCACTATAAAAAGTTCTGTGTCTGTCTGTTCAGCTATAATCCCTCTTATATATTTGTGAGTCAACACTTGCTGACATGCTGCTTTATTTCAGAGCGTCTCTTGAACACGTCCTCTGACCAGATGCACACGAGCAGCGGGAGCAGAAAGTTGTAGATTAAGACAAACAATCATGGAAAAGGTCTGATGAGAAGCTCGTCCAGCTGAGAAACCATCTCGATGTCTCTGCTGCCGTTTTCTCGCTGTGATCTCAACATAATACTGTAACTTCCTCTGGGCGTTGTCATGGTTTCTCTTCACGTTGTGCAAAAGTGGAAGTTCATAAGTTCCATTTTCGCCAGGTCAAATTTACGCCCTGCACTTTATAATCTTCCAGATAAATGCACAATGACGCTGTTTTAGAGGAAGTGTATCTGCAGCTTTAGAGCTCAGATCAGGACTGGTTTACTTAATCACATCAGCTAAATGAAAGCTTCTAGTCCAGGGACATGGTTCAGTACAGGAAAGTACAGTAAAGTACTTCTACTTTACTAGTATATTAGACTACTCCAAATGTACTTCTGTACTGCTTTTAATTAAGTTAAAACATCAGTAAATCAGTATTTTCATCTTCGAACATGTCGGACAAAACAGGATTTATTGAAACAACAACTAATGAAATCAATAAAATCATCGGCATCACACACACACACACACACACACACACCTGGCTGCTGTAGTTGTCAAACACAGTGGGGATGTACTCTTTGGGAAAAGCTCCAGTGGTGTAGGAGATGAGGAGACAGGTCTTCCCCACAGCACCGTCACCTACAACCACACACTTTATAGTCTGCATGATTACCTCTGACCTCCGACCCCTGACCCTTCAGCAACCTGCACACACACACATTACTGCTGTTAGCAGACATTCAAATCTAGTAATTGTAACATATGTCACTTCACACGGACGTCAGACCAGTACACACAAAATGAATTAGATTAAATAAAATTTTATATATAAAACAGAATTTTAAAAATAGAAACGTTAAAAAAATAATTATATTAATATTAGGAATAGACACAATGAAAGAAGAAAAATAATAAAGTATAAATCCTCGTGCTGCTCTGACTATTTGACTTTATTTTGAGCTCAAACTGTTCCTCTTGTTCTGAACCATTTCCATTGTCTTTGAATCAGATTCTGATTTATTTGACTTTCCAACAGCATCTGTTTGTTTGTAGTTAGCTTAGTAACTAGTTAGTTAAGAGGCCAAATCACTCCCAGTTGGAGTATTTGGGATTTAACTGGAGCACTAGCTCTGCTAACCAGCTACAATCAGTTCAATGAGCTCCTCTGCTTTCGGCTTCTGTTGTTCACCACCTGCAGAGAATTTAACCGCTTCCTATCTTCAAACATTCCTGGAACAATTTCAGACAATACTGGTCAAACTTGAGCTGCACGATCCAAATGAAACAAATTCAGTTTTCCCCTTAAAAGGCCAGTTCGTTATTTTACTGACTACTCCACCGAGGATTGATTTTAAAATGAACGTGTTCTTCGTTTATTTCAATTGTCCATATCGGGATATTTATTATTTCCCTGTACCTTCAGTGTGAGCGTCTGATTGGTTAACTCGTCCTGCTCAGCTGTCAGAGACACTTCAGTTTCCTTCAGTTACACAGTTTGTCCAGAAACACATGATGTTCCATCGTCTGCCTGCAGAGAGAGGGGCAGGAAGGGAGAAGGTTTGTCCTCCATCAGTATTTGTGTTTATGTAAATGATTGGTGCAGAAGGAAACGGTCTCCAAACAAAACAGATGGTATCCTAAACACACACACACACACTCAGACATTTGAATACCAGTGTTACTCTGTGAATTAACGTCATACTCACTTTACATTTACATCACAGAAAGACCCCAGGTCAGATTTTAACATCTCTATTTCCCTGCATCGAGCTGTCTCATATTTTAATATGTTCAGAAAGTCACCGTGTTAGCACCAGTAGCTAATATCTGAGGTAGTACTTTGCAGTACTGCAGTACTACATTGCACCCTTTCACTCTCAGGAGGTGGATAAAACATCTGAGTACAAGTCTGAGAGTCCCTGAGATGATATTTAAATCACCACTATTCCAGCTCGAGTCACCACGGCCCCGGCTAAGTCACCCAGGACATCCCATAATCTAAAGAGCATCACAGAGACGATCACAGTATCCCCGAGCCCCTCAGGACGTGTCGTGGAGATCATGTCACTCAGACTGTATCCATGTCCCAGATGAAACACCTGTCCTAGTCAGGTCACGATCGAGTCAAAGATTTAGAACTGATCCCACGGGATACCTAGAAACCTAGAAAAGGTCGTGAAGGGTCACCGTGTCCGACTCACCCAGAACTGAGGTCAGTCAACAGAATCATAAAACATGTCTGCGTCACTCCGTAGTGTCACCGAGTCACCCCCAACGTCCGAAGCAGACATGAACCCTAACCCAGACCTGAGCTGAAGCTCGAGTCAGAGTCAGAGTCACGAAGTTCACGTCACAAAGATCATGTCTGAGTTATGAAGGTGAAGTCTGAAGACTCCACAAACACAAAGTCAGACTCACAAAGGTCAGGTCTGAATTACAGAGGTCACTCTGACATGACCTTCATGACTCTAAGGTCATATCTGACCAGGTTGACTCTGAGTCCCAGATTAATTCACTAACGTCTCAGACACCCAGCTTGTGTCTGAGCTGCTTTAGTTGTACAGTGTAACAACAACCAGAAAAGAAAAAGACCTGTTGGTTATTGTCAATCACAAACTAAGAACTCTTAGAAACTTAATTTTAAAGTTTAACACAGAGAGTTTTCGTTTTTAGGGGTCAGTGATTCATGTCTGCTCGTTCCAAGGAAGTAGAAAAAGTTTAAATAAGAAAAGTGAACATGATACTGGTGGATTATGTGCTGAACATAAAGTGGTAACTCTGTCGTGCTCTCTCCAGATCCAGTCTGGATAGAGAAAGTGGCTCAACCCAGACTCTGGGGACGGCGTCCCCGCCCTCCCCTTTCTCTCTCTCTTTCTGGGCGGAGGTCGGTTGATCTCACTCCTGCTGGAAGCTGTAACCTCTGATCTCACAGCTTTTCATTTTCTCCAGCTTCTCTGCTTTATATTATGTAAAGGAGAACTGTGACCTTTGACCTTTGCAGTGGTGGCATAAACATCTAGATCCTTGAAACACGACTCCGGTTCTACTCTGCATTTTTCTTATAATCCACAAACCTCTCAAACCAAGAAGGTGTGAATCTGTCTCTTAAAACCTGGACCTGGAGCTCCAGGTTCATCTCTAGCTGGATTAAACATGAGGTGACGGTAGTTTATCTTTATAGGAACCTGTTTGTCTCTTTTTGTGTCTTTTATTGCTCGTTTTTTAATTACGACTGCGTCTGTGTATCAGTTGGTAGAACAGTCGGCGGCTCGACTCCTGTTTCCTTCTGGCCCCGTGTCAAAAAGCCACAAGAGACACAAAGAGATAGAAGTAGATAGTAACGAATCTACAACACCGAGAATATTAACCAGAGAAACTGAAGCAAAACGGTTCAAGTGTTGTAACGACGTCCTTTTGTAATTTAGATGTAGTTGGAAAAAAAGGAAGCTTTCAGAGAAAGAAGTCATTGTGGTTCATGTTGAAATAAAGCAACCAATTCCAAAAAAGTGCTCGAGACACTAGTTTGAAGCGGGCGTTCATAAAAACAGAAACTAAACTTCAACTTGTTCTTTATCAGTTTGATCTGAACTAATTAACATTATTTTAAGATTGACGGTACAAATTTGTCAAAACACAACAAACACAAACACTTTTCAATGTAGAAATAAATTTCTTTTGACAAAAATAACAAATGACTAAACTGCAAAACCTTTTTAAAATATTAACACTGAAACTAAATCATAATCAGGAGCTAAAATTAAGAACCGGAAGAAAACAGTCACCAGTTGAGACATTTACACGTGCATTCATCTGAATCCACAAATGAACTAGTAAAATAATACATTCAGAACAGTACTGAAGTCAAAAGCTCAATTATCATTTCTTCTATCAATATGATGAGGTGGCAGCTGTAGATACTTTAGAAACGGATGTTTTATCTGTTAAATAACTTCACACTCACACAGGAGCAGCAGCTGATAGACGCTTCCGCAGGCTCAGTTACTTTCTTAGATTAAAGCCTGATCACAAAGGCGAGTGACGGGTCCTCGGACGACATGACATTTCTGAGCATTAACATGTGGAAGACTCCACCGGGCTCACAGCAGGTCGGGCAGGTGGGACGACGCTGTGTAGCGGTACTGTAATGTGGTACTGGATGGTGGTGGAGCAGTACAAAATCATGAGCGGTACATGAAGTACTTTTCTTACAGGAAGTAAAATGAATATTATCACTCGCGGTTTGGTTCTATTGGACAAATATTGAGCTTTTTTCTGAACTTTCAAACTGTAACTAGTATAAATAGTTATTTTAGGGATGTAACAGTTCAGAAACTGAGACCAAAACCACGACACACACATTTGTGGTCTCCTGTTGCGGAGCTGTCACCCAGAACTGTGATACGACCCCCCCACCCCCACTCAACCTGCTGGAGGGAATGTATTTAGCGTCTTTATAGTATCTTCTAGACTCTTTGCTTATGTGTTGCTCATAGACACAGACGTGTCATCTTCTGAGCAGACGTGCTGCTGTAGTGTTCGTAGTACGTGTCTTTCTTGTTAAGTTGTTTCAGGACCTTTTAACACTTCAACACCCGCCTGTGTGTGTGGTTTCAACACATACGGTCCAATAATACACAACGATTCCTTTAAAAGCTTCTCAGAAGGAAAGTATGTTGGTGTTACTTAACTAACCTGTGTAGAACAGAAATGAATGTCGAGCTGCGACTGATAATTCTTCACACTCATCAGCTCATCTTCAAATGATTCGTAGGTTTGTCTACGAGATATCAAAGATGCTGCAGTGGAGCACGCCTGCCAGGGTGTGGCTTTTAAAATGACTGTAAATACGAGTTGACTGATAAAATGGCTGCAGCTGACCAATTAGTTGACTAATTGTTTCAGTTTTAATGTGCACGCTGTGAAGCAGCTTCCTGTAACGACCACAAGATGCTGCTGTGATTAAAGTGTAACTAATGAATGGAAGGGAAAAACGCTGAGGCCGGTCAGTCACATCTCCTGGTGACATCAATGACATCTGCAAACTTCTCAACAGTCCAAACAGACCCAGCGTCCTGCTTCATGAGGGATTTTCAGCTGGAACTGTGCAGTGAAAGCAGCAGGTCTGTAAACGCAGCTGTGAGGGGAACAGAGCTCTGCCAGCGTCAGACTGTGAGAGGAAGAAACGCGCTCAGAAAAGAGGAAGAAGAATCGAGATCAGTAACATGCAGCAAGCTGAAGATGACCGAAACACATTCATTGTAAAAGCTGCCTTCCCCTAAATGTGTGTGTGAAGTTAAAGTGTGAATCTGTACGTTTGCTATTTTAATACCAGTTAATCATTAGCATAAGAAGTTATATTTAACTGTGAGCATGAGAAGATTTACATGAATGATCACAAAGACAATTAAGGTGGAGCAGTCACAAAGAAATGTTCACCTTAATAGGGTGACGTGGGGCATGGGCCCCCAAAGGTCAGAAGGTGGCAGTTACGGACTGAAAACAGGGCAACGGGCTACAGACAAAAACTCTAGTAGTTAACTAGAAAACAACCACAGAGCCTCAGACAACAGACTCCAAACTACTTCAGTGTTCAAAACGAACCACAAAAAGACTCAAAACTCTGGACAGTGAGTTCGAACGAACTCAAAGAGACTCAGCAAAGACACGACGAGGTGCAAAACGAGGCCACGAGACACAAAAAGATTCTGGGTCCACAGAAAGTCTGCATATTTTAAAATATCTGTGTCAACCCTCTACTAAACACTGGTTTGCTCTGTAGTGGGCAGTAAAGTGAGATTTTAAATGTCTCTGACTTTTGTTTCAAACGTAAATCTCTCACTGATGAAAACCACCTGTTCATGAGAATTCACCATATAAAGCTTCTTCTTTCTTTGTCTGTGGGAAAGTTTCATTCATAAAAATGTGAAACAATAGTAAAAAGAAGAATTCAGCAGAGCGCTGCTGTCAGAAATCAGCTAAGAACAGAGTCCGTCGTCGTGTTAGAGACGTAATAGTCCGTGTGTGGTGTATGATCAGCAGCTGTACTGACAGAAATTAAGAGGGACGTTAGTGGAGCTGTCAGGACAGAGGACGGTGCTGGACCTTCCTTCAGACTCACTACTGAAAGAACAAGTCAGTTCAAACGACTGGATCTCGTGTGAGGCCTTTTATCTTTGTCAGGGAAGTCGGCTGAAATGAAATGTAAATTTAGATCATCTTTGGTAACTGTACCACTGAAGAGACACAGACAGCCTGGTGCCTCTTTCACGGTCTCTGGTCATTTATATCAGGTTACAGGAACTGACAAACGAGGCAGGTTTCGAATTGTCAGCATGTCTGAATTCTTTTTCGTGCTTTTATTTTATCGTGGTGGTTTAGGAAGAGTCTTCTGACCCACAGAGGAACTGAATCCTCCTGCAGCTGGACCTCAGATGGGAGAATCTAAAATTGGAGTAACAGGCTTTACAGAATATTTTTACATCTGTGTGAAAAAAACCATGTGAGAAAAGAGACACCTGCTAAATGACTGTCAGTGACAAAAAGAAAAGCTGATACCAAACCAGGACCAAAACCAAGACTGAAACACCAGAGAATACTCAAACAAAGCAGGGCTGACAGTCAAGACAACATAGGACCACGTTGTAGCTAAAACACCAACCAGGACTAAAACATCAAACTGTGTTGGGTCAAGATCAAACAGAAATAATGGAGGAAAATTGGGACTGATGAACAGAACCAGAGAGCAGATACCAAACGTTAAAAGGGGCTCAGGACACAAATACAAGCAGCCAGATGATCAGGCAGAAACAAACCAACAGTTTATTGAACAGGAAAACCCTGACTGCACACAACACACAGAGAGAACAATAGGTCAAAGTTAGAGCAGGAAGTGGTCTGTAAACTGCGACGGGTGTGTACTACAGACTCGCTGGGTCATAATCTAACTATTCA